>NC_048300.1:164871414-165068822 GCF_013100865.1 Trachemys scripta elegans
GACACATGGCTGAGCTCCCCTGCACAACACAAAACCCGGTCCCTGGCCCTGCACAGGGCTGCCGGAGCGGGCTGCAGGAGGAGGAGCTGCCGGCCGGCTCAGAATGCAGGGAGGGGTGGGTGGGAGGAGGAAGCTGCTCCGGAGTCCAGCCCGGGACTTTCCTGCAGCCCTCCCAGCCGCTCGCTCTGCCGGGGGAGGGGGAAATCCCGGACATTGTGAGTGCTTTACAAATTCCCCCCGGACGCTATTTTTAGCACACAAAAGGAGGACATGTCCGGGTAAATCCGGACGAATGGTAACCCTACCATACAGAGCCAATGTCATCATTTGGCCCCAATGATTACTTTTGAAATATTCCCTTATTAATTCATTAGGAATAGCACTCAATTACAGGATAAAAAAAACAAAACAGCCCCAAACACCCCAAAAAAAACCCATCACTAAAGGCCTTTTGGGACTTGAAGTAGGAACAGCTCAACAGCTAGAAACAGCTTGCTGCATGTACTGACTATATATTTATCATGTATTGAAGTATCATTTACACTTTTTAGGACAGAACAACAAAAAATACAATTAATTAGGATTAAGGAACATCATAAACATCTTCTATAAATGTATAGACAAATAGGTTTATAAAACACAGAAATAGTTCATGTATATTTTATAGTAAATTACAAAAATCTTAAATCTGATAGATATTTTATCAATCATTCTCTGCCCATTTTTCTATTGAATGAATAGATTTGTGTTTCAGAGCTTTCTTTGGGGACCACATTTAGTATAATGCTCACTTCAGAAGAAGGGGGCACTTTTGATTTAATTAAAACAAAAATATTTTTGCAAACCAAGGCTGCAAGATCAAGAGATTAAAGTAAAGTTTGCTCACACGCTGGTTATTTTCTAGCTAACAAGATATTTGCTGGAGGCTGGTTTAAATGGTTTAGTGACCACACTACATCTGCATTCTATTTGTAGCATTCACTTTTTGCCTGATAAATCTAATGAACAAGTTGTCTTCATGTCTCTGATAAAACAATTTTTCTCAGCTTAAAAAGTGTAAAAAGAAAAGAGATTTAATGACTTTGTATATACTGTGAGGCAGCAACTATACAGAGTTATGGATATATTGCATAAACTCTGCCATTCGATTGCAAACAATATTGGTCAGTTAAAAGGCATATCTTTGAGTATCCATAACAACCATATGGAAGTTAAACATACTAATTTCCTTTTGACAACTGACCTCTTTTGTATCTTTCCTTGAACTTTACTTAACTTGCTTCCCTTGAAATGTTTTTTTAGAAGCCCAAAGATTTTCATTACTAGCAAACTGAAGAAGTGGCTGGATGGAGTTAGCTGGCAGCCTTTGAAGAGAAATTAGAGACTGTTCAGTGCAGTAGCTTGGAGGCAGCAAAGTTCTTTATTACTGAGATATAATATATGCTCATGTTCTTGTCAGAGCATCGGTATAAGTATCAAGCTTGTTCTCTGTTGTATGTTGACAATTTTCTAACTCTGCCTGTCTGAATTGCTAGGTTCCGGGTATCATTCTTCCCTTGTTTCCTGTGGTTTCTCATTTCTCCCTACTTTGGCTATTTTCTCCTTCCTGACTTTTCCTAGAACATAAAGCACTGAACAAATGTTGATGCATATGGCTTATATTGTACACCTCTTTGGTTTGGGTTTTTATTCTCCCTTATTTCATTGTAACTGTTATAGTTCTTAATTAAATATATTTTCATTGTATGAACAAAATCAGAGCAAGCAAACACTACGAAGAAGAAAGCCATAAGGGAGAGAGCGAGAGAGCTACTAACGTATACATCCTTTCATGTTATTTATTGTGATGAGACATGTTTTGTTTAGTACTAACATACACCACTAAGTAATCACAAAATACCCACTACTCCACCTTCCTAATTTAATTTCAGATATTATCAATAGCTCAGTAACAGCACTGTGAAGGAATAACAGCAAAAATAACTGATATTGCCATTTCCTCCTTCAGGGATAAAGTAACTGTTCACCTTGCTCTTGAGTTAGTGAGGTACCAGAATGTTACTCTTTGTGAGGCTACCAGAGATTGCTTTACGTGACCTGGAATTAAGTAATACAGTGTTTCTTCGTTAAAACACTATTCTCAAGAACCAAAAAAAATAAAAAATAAAAAACAAGCTTTGTTTAACTGTAGTGTTTTTTCTCTCCCTTTTCCTGTTTCTGCTGGAATACAAAGAGCCAGTAGAAATGGAATGTCATACTGCCCATACTGATAATTGTCTGTTACAGGCCTTCCAACATTTCAGCTGAATTGGTGGGAGGGGAAGGGGTACAGCAGCAGTGTATATAAACATTGTATATAGTTCACTGGACACAATTTTTGCAATCAAGTAAAAAATTAGACATAGTGTATACCATACTGAGGGAGGCCTGTATTTATCCCTTCAAAGAGATCATTTTTTGCCATGCCAGTCATTCAAAAAAATCTCACTAGCCTGCCGACGGTACATATGGCAACACCGTTTAATTGGGATTTCACAGGTTCCCCCCCCAAAGCACATATCCAAATTTTGTGGCACATAAAGACTCGAAAGACAAAAATAACACATTTGAACATTCAGTTTCTATGGAGACTGAAATAAAAGTGAAATGTCTAATGTGAGTTCTTATTCTGCCTGATGTTTCACAGATTAGAATACTTCACAATGCCTTAGGGACAGTTATTATTCCAAAAAAGAATTTTTCTAATATGCAACCATGTGTTCTAGTTACATAAGAATTACTGCTAACAGTTATTCCAACCCCACCCTACCCCACCTTCTTCATTTAGGGTATTTCATGTCATTTTCAATACCAAAAATAAGTCAGAACGTGATGAATTTCAGACGTCAGGACTCTGAGAACTCTACTGTTTACCCCAAAAGAAGTAGAGAATCATGGTTGCCATCCATAAGAATAAGCAGCTCTAGGATGTCTGATGCTGCTGGCACAGAGTAATGAATGTTACATGAACTGTCTGACCTTTTTATTCAGTATCAGCAAAAAAATCCTGAAAAGCACACCATTGTGATTAGAGTTGTAGCAGTACTCATGAGACTTCTAGCTGACAGTTGGTACAGAGACCAGCTTAAAAAAATCCATTTTAATTGGCACGCTGTTCAGTCTTAAAGATCATAATTTAAAAGATCCTGTTCAAAGTGATCATCAGCATTAACAGTGTTTTCCTGATTTTTGTGCTTTTCTAAGGCTCATTAGCTAACCTAACATAGCAGCCAACTTTTATTTTGCATATGCTGCAGGTAAATTTTACTGAGATGAGCTAGAAACATACAAGATTCAATATATTTAAATATGGATTCCAGTTAGAGGGCCAGAATTTCAACATAGATCCATTGATTTCCATGCTGATATGCCTGTTTGCACCAGCTACAGATCTGGCCTGGTTTGTTTTGTTATAAAGTGTTGATTCTCTGGTTCACTAAGCTCATTTTGTACAAAAATGGAACACAGTTGCTTTAAAGTGGCTGGAGGAGGCTGTGAGGCAAACTCAAAGCCAAACCAGGGCTGTTCACTTAGCTGCCCCTCAAACAGCCTATATTAATTTGAGCCCTGGGTTCAGAAGCTCCTCCTCTTTGGGCTGGTCTACACTGGGGGGGGGGGGATTGATCCAAGATACGCAACTTCAGCTACGCGAATAGCGTAGCTGAAGTTGAAGTATCTTGGATCGAATTACCTGGGGTCCAGATGGCGCGGGATTGATGGCCGCGGCTCCCCCGTCAACTGCGCTACCGCCGCTCGCTCTGGTGGAGTTCCGGAGTCGACGGTGATCGCGTTCGGGGATCGATATATCGCGTCTTAACGAGACGCGATATATCGATCGCAGATAAATCGATTGCTACCCGCCGATACGGCGGGTAGTGAAGACATACCCTTAGGCTGGAGGGAGGGGGTTTAGATGTGGGCAGGCTTGCATCCACCCATTCCCCCTGACACTTAATAACTGGTCTTCAACAGAGCTGTAGTGAGTCACCAATCAGGTATGTGGCCCCAAGTCAACTGTACTAACTTACTCTTCCCGCAGAGCCTGCAGTGACTCATTCTTCAGGCATGTGGCAGCAGTCTATCCAGGGGCAGAGCTTAGGTCAGATGATCCACAGGCTAAGGTATTTCCCCCACTATGCCAGAGCTGCAGATCAGGCTATGCAATAGCCTGCCAGGAACTCTCTTGGTACCTTACAGTGTATCAGATTCTTGAGACTCATAGACTGCTCTTGACCCTCTACCATAGCTCCAGCCCTGTTACTGACCCGCTCCAGGCTTGCTTCTGCTTCCTCACTCTTCCTGGACCCTCAGACTCTGACTGTCCAGCATCAACCTTTGGCCTGTATCTGGACCCCAGCTACGATACTGATTTGGCTTGTCCCTGGACTCTGACCACCCAGCTTCAACCCCTGGTTTCACCTGGACTCCGGCTACGGTACTGATTCTGGCTTGACTATGTACTCTGATTTCGGTTCTGATCCTGGCTTGTTCCTGGATCTGAATTCAAGGACCACCTTTTCCCAGTCCCGACCAGATGTCCAGCTTTGACCTCTGCTCTACTGGCCCTCCACTTATCTTAATGGTGTAAATTAGTGCTGCTCCTGTTCAACTCTGACTTGCACCAAGGCCATATGGCTCTGAATTGAAGAGCCACAACTGCCTCCTTGCACCACTTCATCTCCATAGCCTTGTTTTATTTATGGTTCTGTTCCTCACTATTAGTACCGGATATTATTGTTCTTTACTGGCAATGTACACAAGTGATACCTCTTCCAACTAAACTTGGTGTAGTACCAACGTTACTGCAGAATAGCTGGTGGCGAATCACTTGGCTTATTCCCCACTAGAACTCAAAGATTAAATTCAGTTCACTCAATTGGCAATCTTCTAATACATCATAAGGTCTAAGTTTAAATGCCTGAAATGACAGATAAAGTTATAGTCACATTATTCCTTATAATGGGTATAATCTTTAATTCCTTGCATAGCTAAACTTCCATTTGAATCAATGAAAGCTTTGGGTGCACATGAATGAAGAATTGGGTGTTTAATAAATAAAAGTTTTACACCATTACAGTATGTCAAGATTCCACTGATAGCTCATATGAAATTGCATAATAGAGAAAGATGGATGAAGCTTACGGAATATGAGGTAAAACTTTCAAACTAATTACTTAGACAAGTTTATAAATACTTTTGTCCCATAATTTTAAATGCATTATTTTAAAGAGTGAGTCAGTTTAAAAACTAAATAAACCACCTTCCTAGCTGAAGAGGAAACCTTTGCAACATATTAGATCCAGAACCACAACCCCAAAAGCAATGAGGCTGATACACAGGCCTGTCAAGAGAAATTTGGGGCTCAGTACATCATATTTGCTGGGGCTTCCGCCCTCCCATTTCACCCCGCTTGCAGATGTTTTGGGAAGCATCCTGAGCTCAGGGGCCCAGTACAATTGCCCCCTTCCTCCACCCCCCATCAGCCTTGCTGATACATAAAGCTCATGTGTATACGGTAGATATCTTGTATATTTTATATGATGTATATGGCGGGGTAGAGTTTGGACAGAAACACTGGTCACTTGGCATGCATGGGTTGTGAAGGTGGGGGAAATATGCTGTATTGTTACTGCTTTCCCCTTTCATGGTTTTAGCATAGCTTGTCCCTTTTTTCTACATATTACCTCCCTGAACATAGTGAAGAACAGCCTAAGTGTGCTCAACTGTAAATATTCTGTAGTCAAAGAAATCAATAGTTATGGTGATATTAACAGTTAGACCAACCTCAGTTCCTGTTTTACTATCCCATCCAATGTCCTTACAATACCAAAATGTACTCAAAGACATATCTCCCCTCTGGATCTTACAGCATCTATCTATCCAAAATGTTCACACCCAGTACACTCAGAGGCCTAACCTTAACTCTGCCCTAGATTAAGATCACTTACTAATGGATATACTTTCACTTTCTTACTATCTACATAAACCTGAGTGCTTTTTCTATTATATTAATTCCCTATCTAAAAGACTCTTCAATTATTAAGCTACCAAGGCCCAACTGTACTCACAAGCCCTGTTTTGAGTTGGTGTGCAGCCACCATATCACACGGAGGCTAAGGGGGTATTCTGCAGGCTCAGTAGGTGCATACTCCCATGTGAGTGGTGGAGGGAGGGGCAATGACATAGTCCTGCTTTCTCCATTCCCTTTTCACTACAGCTATGCCTGTTTGCTGTATAGAAGTACAAGGGAGGAGGATCTTCACTGTGCACTCTCTCATTTGCACACCAATGAAAAAGTTGGGGATAATCTGATCCTACATATATGTGCTTATCTACAGTAAAACAGTCTGGGATTTCTAAACTAACAGAGTACTAATTTAGTGCTTGAGAATAGCCATCAGCTCCTTTTCTGAAGAGCTGATGGGAGAGACCATAGGGAATTTTTACCTGGCTGATGTGATGTTTCTGCAAATGGGTAAGAATGATTTTACTTTGTTATTTTTTTAAGAGTTTAGAACATATAGGGTACCATCAAACAGTTCCAATCCTGAAGGGCCTATGGTCTGCATCTTGCTCTACACAACTATGCTAAAATCCAATCCAGTACTCCTTGTGCATCCAACACTCCCAGTGGAAGCTCACTGGAGGAAGGAAAGATGGATTAGACCTTAGACCCTGCAGTTTTAATAATTCACATTATTATCTCAATGCATTCTCATTTCACTCTGCTTCATATCATACTACACTCTGTATTTGAAAATGAACTGCAAAAAATGTTGAACAGGTGCTATATGTGTTATTTTAAAGACTGAGGATTGCAAAATATGATGTACTGAGAGTTCAAAAAAGTCAACCAATAAAAGCTAAGAACTTAAACAACAAAACAAACATATTTTACATCAATTTTTTACACTTTGTAGAGACTGAATAATTCAACTTTTATTCAAAGCATAATGTTCATTAACATAGAAAATATGTGCAATAGTCAATTAATACAGCCCCACTACAATCTAACTCTTTGCAGTGGTTACTGAAGTTTTGCCACTGACTTGAATGGGGTCATGATTTCACCCAATAACTTTATTTTCTCTCATAGTAAGATTGTAACCCTTTATCAGGTTAATTGATACTAAGAGCAGAGAGAAATTTAAAAAAATATGAGACAAAGGAGAAAAGTTTCCGATCAGATTTGAAAACAGAGACAATTGATGGAAAACTATTGCTGATAACAGAAGGAAAGGCTTCCTTAACAAAAGTAGCAAGATCATGTGACGGAACATAGTCTAGTGAGGTAAGTTCAGAGAAATTTGAAAAGAAACAGTCAGTTTTGAACTGGATCATGAAATGCATCCCCATGAGCCAGTGCTTGGGGAGCAGGGATGACACAGTTAATCTTCTTTGTTCAGGTCAGAAAACAAACAACAGGGGGCAGATTCTCAGATGATGTAAACTGTCTGAACTCCACTGACTGGAGTCATAGCTCCTCCGTGGATGTAAATGGGCATAGCTCTGTTAACGTCAATGGAGCTATGATAGTTTACACCAGATCAGGATTTGTCCCCCAGACTTCTGCGCTGGCTGGAGTCTGGAAAGCTCAATAATAATAAGATTCTAGAGAAGGCAGTTGCAGTGGCCAAGGTGAAAGCAAACTGAGGCATGGATGAGGATTTCAGCCCAGGTTCAGGCATTGTCAATAATATGAGGACTGAACCAAAGGTCCATTGAAGTTGATGGGAGCCTTTCCATTGATTTAAATGGACCTGGGAGCAGGCCATACAGAGGGAATGATTGAATCATAGACAGATGTAGGAAAGGAAGAGCTGAGGGGTCAAAGTGGCATAAGGAAAGTAGAGGGAAACTGAACATCTGAGTCAAGAAGGGAGACAGAAGGTACAGAGCTGTGGCTGAGGATGCTTCTCTGTGGAAGAGGGGAAAGCAGTAGTTGTGTTATTCCTTGACTTTAGCAAAGCTTTTTGATACAGTCGCCCACAGTATTCTTGTCAGCAAGTTAAAGAAGTATGGGCTGGATGAATGGACTATAAGGTGGATAGAAAGCTGGCTAGATCATCGGGCTCAACAGGTAGTGATCAATGGCTCCATGTCTAGTTGGCAGCCAGTATCAAGCGGAATGCCCCAAAGGTCAGTCCTGGGGCTGATTTTGTTCAATATCTTCATTAATGGTCTTGAGGATGGTGTGGACTGCACTCTCAGCAATTTTGCGGATGACACTAAACTGGGAGGAGTGGTAGACACACTGGAGGGTAGGGATAGGATACAGAGGGACCTAGACAAATTAGAGGATTGGGCCAAAAAAAACCTGATGAGGTTCAACAAGGACAAGTGCAGAGTCCTGCACTTAGGACGGAAAAATCCCATACACTGCTACAGACTAGAGACCGAAAGGCTAGGCAGCAGTTCTGCAGAAAAGGACCTAGGGATTACAGTGGACGAGAAGTTGGATATGAGTCAACAGTGTGCCCTTGTTGCCAAGAAGGCTAACTGCATTTTGGGCTGTATAAGTAGGAGCACTGCCAGCAGACTGAGGGACGTGATCATTCCCCTCTATTCGGCATTGGTGAGGCCTCATCTGGAGTACTGTGTCCGGTTTGGGGCCCCACACTCCAAGGAGGATATGGAAAAATTGGAAAGAGTGCAGCGGAGCTCAACAAAAATGATTAGGGGTCTGGAGCACAAGACTTATGAGGAGAGGCTGAGGGAACTGGGATTATTTAGTTTGCAGAAGAGAAGAATGAGGGAGGGGGGCTGATAGCTGCTTTCAACTACCTGAAAGGGGGTTCCAAAGAGGATGGATCTAGACTGTTCTCAGTGGTACCAGATAACAGAACAAGGAGTAATGGTCTCAAGTTGCAGTAGGGAAGGTTAGGTTGGATATTAGGAAAAACTTTTCCACTAGGAGGGTGGTAAAGCACTGGAATGGGTTACCTAGGGAGGTGGTGGAATCTCCTTTAATAGAGGTTTTTAAGGTCAGGCTTGACAAAACCCTGGCTGGAATGATTTAGTTGGAGATTGATCCTGCTTTGAGTAGGGGATTGGACAAGATGAGGTCCCTTCCAACCCTGATATTCTATGATTCTATGATTTTCTTGCCCCAGAGAAGCATTCTCCCAAAGTGATTGGAGATGAAGGAAGCTCAGATGAACCCACAAGTTCACTTGATCAAGACAGGCAGATAAGAGTCATTAAAAGTGTTGGAAGATCCATATTCAGTTGAATAACTGTAAAAGTGGAAGTTAATGTTAGAGGCAGAAGAAAATGAAGAGACAAAATGCAGATAAAAGGCCAAAGGGCTAAAAATGATACCTTTGTTATTGATGGCTAAGGTGAAACAGGATATGAGAATATCATTTGGAAGAAATGATGATCACACATTGCAACAAAGTGGGAATTTTCTGTAATATGTTTATGATGCCTATGTGTGCGTCAGTTTCCCCCTATACTTTGCACTGCTACCCAGTGGGGTGGGGGGATTAAGTTTGCTCTCAGGGTAGACTAAGGGACATAGGTGTGTGTATGTCACTTACCTGTCTGGAGGGAATGAACAGAGTTGTTAAGAAACTGGCTGAAACTGACCCAGTCCAACAAGGGGTCTGGAGACACACTGCAAGCTCCAATGACTCATGGATTGACACTCTCAGCAGGAATATGAGCAGAGAACTCAAGAACAAAGGACAGAGATATGCAGTTGGGAAATAAGTGTGGCCTTTGAGGTCTGGAGGAAGCTTGGGCTGTCACCTGGGAACTAATTGAAGGAAGGAAGGAAAATCAGAGAGCGACAGAGCCTGAAAACAGAGTTCATTGCAGCTTGGCTGGTGAATTGTGGTTTGGCCAGAATGGACTATGCAAACCTAAGGACTTCCTATGCTGTGTTCCAGTTGACTAATAAATCCCACTGTTTTGAAAGCACAGTTTGAGGTACCTGCAAACACTTGCTGAGGAGCATTAGTCCCTGAAGAGTGTACAACAGTCTACCAGGAGTGCTGAAATAAGAGTGCTGCAGTCCCAGAGGGTGAATCTGGGAGGCTGTGAGTTTGAGTGGCCTACCCTGAAGGAAGAGTGAGATCCCTTGCGTCTGGCACACAGAAGGGATTTCTTCTAGAGACTGTTCAAAAGCTGGAGGTGTAGCACAGATCCTGTGGATCTGTGACAAATGTTATTTTATAATAAACCAAGACAAAATTACTTTGCTTTTTTCGACTACAAGTAGTGTGACCAGATAGCAAATATGAAAAATCAGGACAAGGGGTGCAGGATAATAGGCACCTATTTAAGACAAAGCCCTGAATATCAGGACTGTTCCTATAAAATCGGGACCTCTGGTCACCCTAACTACAGGTATATGAAAAGTAACGGATTACTATGACATCTGGGCATTATTTAAAAAGAAATCTCACCTATCACAATCCATATGTAGTGTTGGATCTTTGGTTCTCCAAAAGCTGCTTATTTTAATAATGCTTTGAAATAGGATGTTTTGTTTATTTTAATGAAAACATGAGGCCATTCCATACTTAAAATAATGTAAAGTAGGAGAAAGTTCCCTCACTTAAAAAAGTTGCCTATACTGTTCAAAGTGACTATTCCATGCTATTAGATGAATGAAAAGTATTATCCTGCTTAAGGGAGAAATACTGTTTGGAACATTTTTACATTAATTTTATTTATGAATATAGAGCTGCATTAATTATTAATTGCTTTCCTCTTGTATTTTTTTACATGGATCAGCACTTAATATAAATGCAGTTTTTCCACCCAAGGCATCCTCAAATCAATTTATTTCCAGTTTCTTGCATACAGGTAGATAAACCTCAGTTGCTTACCGGGTGCACAACTTCATAAAACAGTGTCCAGGGGGAAAACAGGCATTTCCAACTCAAGCATATCAAATGTGTGTATTCCAGTTTAAAAAAAGACAACACAAAACAGTTTCAAACATGAAAATAATTAGTTTGTGCTTGAGAAAACTATAGTACTTGGTACTAAATAAGACATGAACAGTTATAACAGCTGCCTCCTACTATGGTATAGCATGCATGGTACCAATTTGTAACTGAAATTTTGCAGAGACAAAAAATTATTATAGATGTGTTGGTGTGAAATTTCATATAGTGTTAGATTTCACGCAATTTGGACTTTTTATATAGTTTAGTTCAATTTAATAATTTTTTTTAATAGAAAGTATTTGAAATTGGGCTCTGACGAAAATTCCTCAGGGTTTCTAATATTTTATTGTTAACTAATATTGATAAACAACATTGCCTTTCTACATAAAAGTGGATGACAAGTGAATCTTGAGTATAGGGGTCTGACGAACTGGGACTGTTCTTACTGTGGTCTTTGAATGCTGACAGGGGAGTATGGCTAGGATAGTCTGCATTGGGGGATGGGAGACTGAAGGACGGAGAATACCTGAGCATGTAACATGAGAACCCAGGAAGGGGTTAGAGGCCAGGTGACACCTTTGCCCGGGAAACTGAATAAAGGCTGTGGGAGGGGTCGCTGAAGGCAGGTTTTCAGGAGCTGGCTGGTGTGCTGGCTGGGAGGCAGACGGAGCTCTGACCTCCCAAGGGGGCTGGGGCGCCCTGGGAGCTCAAGATGGACCTAACCGAGGGGGGTCCTGTTGTCTGTGCCTGCAAGACCTGTCTTGGACTGTATTCCTGTCGTCTAAATAAACCTTCTGCTTTACTGGCTGGCTGAGAGTCATGGTGAATCGCAGGAAGCCGGGGGTGCAGGGCCTTGTGTCCCCCCACACTCCGTGACAAGGGGGTACAATTCAGTTTTTAAAAGAAATTCTTAGGATGAAAGCTGATATTTTGCTGTTATTTGTTGTTACCGCCACAAATAATAATGTAGTGGTAAAGAGGCTGTGCAGAAGAGAAGGGTGAGGTGAAGTCTATTTCATGATTGTAATGTTCTGAACACATAATGTTTGGTAGCCTTGTTCCAAAGCTCAGGCTTCAGAAATCACATTTTTCTATACCTTTATGTATTTTAAAACATCAATAATGTCTAACTTAAGTAAGGATGCTATTTCCCCATTGTATTGAAAATTGCTAAGTCTATCTTTATGAGGGATGTTTCCCAGGGAATAGTATATTATTTCCTCTTGTAGAATTATTGCTCCATATTCCCAGTAAAAAAATAAAAATAAAAATCTAAAACTGCAGGAAGGATTATTAGTATGTTAGCATAAGATGCCATATAAATTCTAGATTAAGTTCTTATATAAAACATTCTACAGTTCCCATAGCAACAGGCAACATACTTGAGCTAACACAGCTGCTTTCCATTCTTAGACCTTCACTGTCATCACAAATACAAAAGTGATTCTTCTAAGAAGCTCATATTGTGACAGATAAAACACCAGAAAAGGTCTGATGGCCCTCATTTCAGAGGGAGCTTGACAAATTGTTCCCCTCTTTACCCACCTGACTTTCATGGGGTTTTCAATGGTGCCCATCACTGTAGTGTTTTAAGTTAACTATGCCAGGCAATGTTCCTAGTCTTCTGTTTTTCTCTATTAATTGCTAGAGAAGGCACTGCTTACAATACTCATCTACATGGTTTCCCATCTACCATTAGTTTGGTTATGGTGGGGAAGGTCCAAATGAGAGCCTTGCACAAGGCACTTAAAGTTTGTCAAACTCTGAATTAATCTGACTCCATCTGGAATTTGAGGAACAAGCTGGATCTACTCCCCTGGGCTCCATCCTCCCCTGCCAGTCATACAGTATGGGTAACATTTACCCTGTCTTGTTGCAGAAAGGCCAGCACAACAAGTACATTGAACTGCTTAAGTCTCTTGTGCT
Source organism: Trachemys scripta elegans (assembly GCF_013100865.1). NCBI lineage: Eukaryota > Metazoa > Chordata > Testudines > Emydidae > Trachemys > Trachemys scripta. Next base: position 164,884,281 of record NC_048300.1, read on the forward strand.
TACTCCACCCTAAATGCACTCAAATCAGATGTACACAGTCCCAAGTTCCAAAATGGATCTTTCAACTTTGCATTCAAAAAACCCTGTTTTTTTTCAATACTTCATAATAAGTAAAAAGTGGCTGTGAAAATTTGTAAACAGCTGATGTAGCACAATGCCAAAGCATATTCTCACCAAAGCGATGCTTCATTTCCATACCCGGGTAGTTGTGGCCTAAATCAGAAGTTTGGAGCCCCGTAACCTTCACATATGCTCAGAGCCAGATTGAAATGACCTGGCTCACACTAAGTAGCTTATCCTAACCAAAAGTGGTTCCAGTGAAGGCAAAAGGACTCTTTCTGCAGAACTACTCAATCATTGAGTCTCATTATGAGTAAGAGTATTACAATCTGTTCCCTTATCATTAATGGTACATTTGAAGGTGATCTTAAGTCCTCCACTGAGCCTGACACCCATCATGAATCTTTTCCCTGACCCACAATATTTGGAAGCTGAAAGTGCAACACTGTACGGGGAGATTTTGGCAAACCAGTAAAGTGCCTAAAACCACTATGGCTTATTGTTAAAAAAGCAACCTAGTCAGCAGGCTGTAAAGTGGCCATACAGCTTGACCAAGGCAGGAGGGGAGGGGGCTTAGGGGTGCCACAGAAAGGGCAGCTTGACCCTGTGTCCTTCCTGATAAGAATTGGGTTGAAGTTGCTGATCATGCATTTTAAAAGAGCAGGATATGCCCCAGGAATGTCTATTGAGGTCTCAAGGCTGCAGACTCCGGAAAAACCCACACCTGGTTAATCAATAATCAGAAGGAGCCTCTTGCTTGCCCATTGGAACTGCTTGCTTGACAAGTTTTCTTTAAGGGACATGTCATTCTATTACTAATGTACAAATAAGGGGGAAAAGCTTGAGATGGGGGGACTCTTCAGGACTGGTCTCTCCCTCTGGATGCATCTTGTGTTCCTCACTGGCAGATGGGCTGCCGCTGTGTCACTCGAGAGCCTCACTCAACTTCGGTTGGGGGTGTTTTACTAATCTGTTGCAGACATGTGTAAGTGCTTGAGACTAAGTAAAGTTTAGCTTTAAGTGAAAGCACTCCTGTGTTGTCCTGTTTGTGCCAGCCATCTATCGGTCGGACGGCAGTGTCTCCCCTGATTTATTTCCTGACACATCCTCGCACAGAACAAAAGTTATCCAGAGCTTTGGGTTGAAAGAACCCCGGGTAACAACACTGTTAACTTAACAGCTGTCAATTAATTATGCACGTCATTGGGATAAAGATAATTTTTTTGACTTTCAATTTATTTTCTCATATTTCCGTGTTGGGCAGTGCCTCAAAAGCAAAACAGTTACTTGGACAAGCAAATGTGGTGCTAGAATACAAATACCCAGCACTGTGGGTAAGTACGGAAAACGGGAAACAAAACGAGGAGATAATATTATAGTTCAAGGATGAACATCTGAAGTACAAGTTCTAATGCTGATGAAACTAAACTAAAAGATGCATTTAAAAATTAAATCCTGGCAACTACTATTTTTCCATCTGCAGTACAGCATCTCTCTGTTCTGTGTACCCATACAAAGTAGTAATCCTTTTTTTTTATTTTGTCTTAACTCCTCCTGTCTACCCTTCTTCTGAACATACATGACCTGCCTCTGATCTCATTTACTCCAGTGTCAATCAGGAGCAAATCCAATTAAGGAAAGAGAATTAAATTGATGTAAAACCAGAATTGGGCCTATCAGGTAGAGAAGGTAAATTACCACTAGAAATAAATAGTAATTATTACCAGAGTAATTTGCTCTTTGCATTTTTACTCCACACACAGGCTACTGTACTTGCTCACATACATATACATAGCAAATTAATCCCTATACTAAGGGTCAGCACAAAGCCATAACGCTCAAGTGGAACTTAAAGAGTGCATTCGCTTTGTACTGACCCACAGCACGGGCATGAATTTCATCCTCATGCTGAAGTACTTCCTCCCATACAGATTTCAACACAGTAGTCTGGTCCTGAGTCACAGGGCAGGTTATCTGCTCCTACAGGATAGGATAAGCAGCAAATTTCCTGCATCTGCACAGTGACAAAGTACTAGCCACCAAGCCAGGAACTGGCTGTCTCCATAGTGTACCAGCAGCGCACAAACTCCAATATTAGAAACCCAGAAAAATATCTGATTTTTAATAGACATATCTCAACTCTGGGACATCAAGGACAACTACAAAATTATAGAATTTTCCAAAATTTCTGGACACAGGACTCATGACCATGTTAGGTAAGAGGGGAAAAACCCAATTTTTAAAATGTATTGTCTATAATAGACCTGATTCTCCTCTGATTTACACTGGAGAAAGATCAGTCGGGCAGCATTTACTGGACTAACTAAAAAAGAAAAATGGTAAAGGCAAGCTTTCAAGAATTACACTAAAATCATACCATCCATCAGTCTAATCTTAAAACAGTAAATACTAAGCTTTATATTTGCACATAACATTCTTATTATAGTAACTGACTGGAGAGTAGATTAATGTCATACCACTATTTATTCTTGTTAAAATCTTTGCAACAGGAAAAGGTATCAGAATTTTATTCTATGCAATACATTAAACTTGTCTTAGTATCCATTCAGTTTTCAGTAAGTTGGTTAGCTGCCAATTCCTCCCCTTCATAGCCTTGGTAACACGTGGGCAAGGCTGGTTGCTTATCATGATGAGAACTAAGAAATAGTCATGGCTTTGTCACAGTAAAAAATGTAAATGTTAAAAATGTACTTAGAAAAAAATAAAAAAAGTGTACTGGGGTCACATTATTTTGAGGACGCTGTCCTTTATGTATAATAATAATGATTATGGTAACTAATAGCTTAAAACTATTTTAAAATATAAGTTGCTCTCCTATATTCCACTGTGCTGGATATATAAAGAGCCAAAATTCATGGAACCTTACTTAATATTGAGCTATCTGGGGTCATAAAGATTATGAATGTTCTTGTAACCCTGACAAAAAGCATATTATGGTATAGAAAAATGTATGATACTAAATGAAGCTGTCATTTTGTAAAGTGTTCTGGGCATAATCTGCAGCTGATATAAATTGGAATCGCTCCACTGAAGTCATGAACTCTAAACTACGGAGCAACATCTATATGGTATGCTAGCGAGGTTAGTTAGAAATGTTACCAAATATTTAATAATAATACTTCTGTATTTTTAGAGCACCTCCTAGATGAAGGGTTTCAAAGCATATGATACATGTTAATGAATTTAGCCTTGGGGATTTTTTTATCCATATTTTTAAGATAAGGAAACTAAGTGACATGCCAAAGATCACGTAAGAAATCTACTTAGAACTGTAACTTCTGACTCTTAGACCACAGACCGTAACAACAGACCATTCTTTCTACTCCATGACAGTATGTTATGCAAAGTAGTTAGTTTCTTTTCAAGCAAATGTAAGATTTAATGCAATATCAGAACAGTACTTTTACATTTTCTGCATGCATCTAACAGGTACAATAATTATACACAATAATTCAGAGACCTGCCAGAATCTATATTTTAAAATATCATATTGGCAGATTAATGACATAAGCCAACCTAATTGACCACTTCTGCAACCCTTAGTCCAAATTAATTTCTTTTGGGATTTGCCCTTGGCTATAATTCCAATTTTACACCTTCCTTCATATGAGTTCCCCTGTAATATAGAATTAGCTTACAATGTCTGAATATCATTCTTTTGAAAGAATGGAACAGATTCTTCATTCTGACCTGTTTCCTTCAACATACTGATGCACTGGAGCTATTTAAGATGTACTGCAATTTAAGAGGCTTTTGACAATGTCATTTCGAGCAGCGTCCCAGACTAATGTAGAGCAAGAATAGATGACTGACAATGCAGAAAAATCACTGCCTTAGCAGAATGTTCACAATAACTTGACAAGCCCAACATCAGAATTACTGCTGCCTCTGCAGCCCTCAAATAATTATGTTTTAGATTTTCAAGGAAGAAAATGTTTAATTGAAAAGATACCAAGTAATGGATTAATTTATTTTGTAAATCGAAGATACATCATCCTGTAATAACTATGGTCCAGATGAAATTTTCATTTTATTTTCCTTTATATTGCAGCCTTAATGTCAAGCACCCCCAGAGCACTTTACAACAACAACAATTAATTAATAAAATGACAAACAAAATTAGAATAATAGAATCATAGAATATCAGGGTTGGAAAGGACCTCAAGAGGTCATCTAGTCCAACCCCCTGCTCAAAGCAGGACCAATTCCCAACTAAATCATCCCAGCCAGGGCTTTGTCAAGCCGGGCCTTAAAAACCTCCAAGGAAGGAGACTCCACCACCTCCCTAGGTAACGCATTCTAGTGCTTCACCACCCTCGTAGTGAAATAGTGTTTCCTAATATCCAACCTGGACCTCCCCCACTGCAACTTGAGACCATTGCTCCTTGTTCTGTCATCTGCCACCACTGAGAACCGACGAGCTCCATCCTCTTTGGACCCCCCCTTCAGGTAGTTGAAGGCTGCTGTCAAATCCCACCTCATTCTTCTCTTCTGGAGACTAAACAATCCCAGTTCCCTCAGACTCTCCTCATAAGTCATGTGCTCCAGACCCCTAATAATTTTTGTTGCCCTCCGCTGGACTCTTTCCAATTTTTTCACATCCTTCTTGTAGTGTGGGGCCCAAAACTGGACACAGTATTCCAGATGAGGCCTCACCAATGTCGAATAAAGGGGAACGATCACATTCCTCGATCTGCTGGCAATGCCCCTACTTATACAGCCCAAAATGCCGTTAGCCTTCTTGGCAACAAGGGCACACTGTTGACTCATATCCACTCATATCCATATATTCTCGTCCACTGTGACCCCTAGGTCCTTTTCTGCAGAACTGCTACCTAGCCATTCGGTCCCTAGTCTGTAGCAGTGCATGGGATTCTTCCGTCCTAAGTGCAGGACTCTGCACTTGTCCTTGTTGAACCTCATCAGGTTTTTTTTGGCCCAATCCTCTAATTTGTCTAGGTCCCTCTGTATCCGATCCCTACCCTCTAGAGTATCTACCACGCCTCCTAGTTTAGTGTCATCTGCCAACTTGCTGAGAGTGCAGTCCACACCATCCTCCAGATCATTAATAAAGATATTAAACAAAACCGGCCCCAGGACCGACCCTTGGGGCACTCCGCTTGAAACCGGCTGCCAACTAGACATGGAGCCATTACAACTGAAAAAATAATTCCTTAACTTAACATTATATACAGTCAGGAGTTCACCAGACTTTATCTAGAAGGAAAAGTTTCACAAATGACTGGGAAGCAAAAGATAAAGTCTCCTGCACTTCAGCTATATTCAACCGTTGCCAAAGAAAAGAAAAGCATGGCGATAGGCAAAAGAGATGGAAGCCAGCAAATTATGAGGAGAGAAATATACCCCTCTGCAGAGAGTCACCCCCTTATCTCTCAAGTGTACTTCTTTTTAAAGAATGTTACTTATTTTAGTTCCAAAGTTATCTTAATTCCTGTGTCCTCTTGGTTTTTCTTGTTGAAAAGTATTTATTTACATCCAAAATAAAGTATCATGAAACTGAGATGATAGAAAAAGTTATTTTCACCGAAGGAAAGAATCCCACATCGTTTTCAGATTCCTGCATGAGTAATTTTTTGTGTCCCTCATTTTGGGTCTTTATCACACATTGTGTTCCATGTTTGGCAACAGAGCTGTTGGCAATTTTCTAACAAACCGTTTTTAATCGAAATTGAAACATTCCACTGGGAATGTTTTGATTTTGACAAAAAACAGCCATGTTTCCAACAGACGCATGCTTTGTTTCCTGCCTCCTCAGCAGCATGCCTTGCTGGCTACCAGGTAGATCAAGCTCCGTGGCCTTCCAGGCTCCTCACTAGCTCACCTGGTGGACTGCCACAGAGCTGGGGATCTCAGGGCTTCCAGGCTTCCAAGTGGCTCGATAGGCAGGCTGCTGAGAACTCAGAAAGCCCTGGGAGCCCCAGCTCTCAGGCTCCTCAACAGCCTGCCCAGCAGGCTGCTGCAGACCCAGAAAACTGAAAAGCCCATGGGAGGTGGGACTGGAACTTTTTGAAAAATTTCATATTAGTTCTTCTGAAACTGATTCTTTTTATATATCTCCCTTGAAAAATTCTGCATCTCTGTCTTTTTGTTCTGATTCTGAATGCTTTTTTTAAATTTGGAACTGCAAAATTTTCTGTGGAAGAGAAATTCCAGTTCCTACACAGCCCTGCTTGGCAGACTCAGAGCTACGGTCAGCAAAAAGCATATGCACCACTTAAATACCACTTCAGATGTTGAGGGCTTATGTGAAATTTCTTTGGTACGTAGGCGTTTTACTGGCATTCTGCTCAGGTGAAAATTTCACCCCAGGTGAGCCGCGAAAGGCCATGCAAAACTTATACAGAATTAATGCAACTTTAAAATTACTGCTGAACCATGGGCCAAGTGGCGCCCACCAAGACAAGTGCAATTTATGAGAATATTCACTCATTTCTGATCTTACCCACAGAATTCTGCAAAACATGGGAAACACAGGAATAGTCAGGTTTCAGAGTAACAGCCGTGTTAGTCTGTATCCGCAAAAAGAAGAACAGGAGTACTTGTGGCACCTTAGAGACTAACTTCGGATGCCGAAGAAGTGGGCTGTAGTCCACGAAAGCTTATGCTCTAATAAATTTGTTAGTCTCTAAGGTGCCACAAGTACTCCTGTTCTTTTTACAGGAATAGTCAATGAGTCACAATAGTCCTTTTTGTTTTGTCATCACGCCATTCCCCATACATCGGTGGTTTGATGTCTTTACTTTTTGTGTTATCTATCAAGACTGCACTGTATGTTCCTCAGCTTGCTCTGATTTATTGTGATGTAAATCAGGAGTAATCCCAACTAAACTTCAATTTAAGTGTGAGATCAGAATTGAATCAGTCTTCAAGAGGATAGTTAGAAAGTAACATCTTTATAATATAATTTCTCCAATAATGTCTTTGAATAGATTGATTTGTCATCCAAATGGTAATGACTTTAGATGTCAGAGATTTCTGATACTGAGAACCTTGGATTAAACACAGTTTCTGATCATTTGTTTTGCAATGTCCACCTCTCCCTAATGTTCCAAAGAATTCTGAAAAACCACAGGGAAAATTTAGAGAATACAAAGTAAGATTTACTCTAACTTATTACTGAATGCCACAGTTGCCAACAGCATGATTGAGCAGGCACTGGCTGGTAAACTATGATTTCAACCACAAGCAATGGAGAAGAATACAATGTTCACATAACATCTAAATTTAACAGGTTGGTTAGTCTGAAAAATGAACAGTTCAACAGATTACTTACTAACTGTAACCTATGCAATAACACACACTTTCTAAAAGGCAAAATGCCATTTCTTCAGGTATAAAAGTAGAAATTAATGGAGATATCCTATCTCCTAGAACTGGAAGGGACCTTGAAAGGTCATCAAGTCCAGCCCCCTGCCTTCACTAGCAGGATCAAGTACTTATTTTGCCCCAGATCCCTAAGTGGCCCCCTCAAGGATTGAACTTACAACCCCGGGTTTAGCAGGCTAATGCTCAAACCACTGAGCTATCCCTCCCCCCACAAACCAACTATCTTTCATTGTCAAGTGCATTCAAGGAGTTAGAATGTATTCTTATTGGCATTTTTTAGCCATCCCTTTCTTAATTCTTCCTGCAAGACACTAATAGAATATCAAGGTTGGAAGGGACCTAAGGAGGTCATCTAGTCCAACCCCTCCCCCCACTCAAAGCAAGTCCAATCCCCAGACAGATTTTTGCCCAAGATCCCTAAACGGCCCCCTCAAGGATTGAGCTCACAACCCTCGGTTTAGCAGGTCAATACTCAACCCACTGAGCTATCCCTCTCCCCCAATAGACTCCAACAGCTGTATGAAGATTTGAGAAAGATATCCTGTTTGCCTCTTGAAAGTCACTGAGTTACCATACAAGTTTGTATCTAAGGACAGATTTTTGAGTTATGAGTACAATGCTGAAACCTCAAGTACCACAAACCCTGGAGATTCTTTTGCCAGCATTGGTGAAAAGCTATCAGATTCAAAAAGGAGGCATTTTCAAGTTTGCTTTCATTACCCAAAATGAATGAAGAACTATTGGAACAAGTATTCATCCATAACCTTAATCCTGAAAGAGGTTTGTGCTTCATAAACTGTGAGCTACGCAAAAGAGTTGCAAAAGCTCAGCCTTTGGATCTTATTGAAAAGGGCCTATCGGGAAGCTTTTACCAATTTGGGAAGTTGGTAAAGAAAGGAGGAAACATTCCAGAGCTGGTGTTGGAATGGAATTTGAAGAAGATATAACAAAAAGCTAAACTATTACAGAACAATTATACAACCTATCTAGCAGCAGATGGGAGAAAAATCAAGCATCTGGACATCCTGAAGTCTCTAGTAACTTAGAATCATACAATCATAGAATATCAGGGTTGGAAGGGAACTCAGGAGGTCATCTAGTCCGACCCCCTGGTCAAAGCAGGACCAATCCCCAACTAAATCATCCCAACCAGGGCTTTGTCAAGCCTGACCTTAAAAACCTCTAAGGAAGGAGATTCCACCACCTCCCTAGGTAACCCATTCCAGTGCTTCACCACCCTCGTAGTGAAAAAGTTTTTCCTAATATCCAACCTAAATCTCCCCCACTGCAACTTGAGACCATTACTCCTTGTTCTGTCATCAGGTACCACTGAGAACAGTCTAGATCTATCGTCTTTGGAACCCCCTTTCAGGTAGTTGAAAGCAGCTATCAAATCCCTCCTCATTCTTCTCTTCTGCAGACTAAATAATCCCAGTTCCCTCAGCCTCTCCTCATAAGTCATGTGCTCCAGACCCCTAATCATTTTTGTTGAGCTCCGCTGCACTCTTTCCAATTTTTCCACATCCTTCTTGTAGTGTGGGGCCCAAAACTGGACACATTAATCTAGATGAGGCCTCACCAATGTCGAATAGAGGGGAATGATCACGTCCCTCGATCTGCTGGCAATACCCCTACTTATACCGCCCAAAATGCAGTTAGCCTTCTTGGCAACAAGGGCACACCGTTGACTCATATCCAGCTTCTCGTCCACTGTAACCCCTAGGTCCTTTTCTGCAGAACTGCTTCCTAGCCATTCGGTCCCTAGTCTGTAACAATGAATGGGATTCTTCTGTCCTAAGTGCAGGACTCTGCACTTGTCCTTGTTGAACCTCATCAGGTTTCTTTTGGCCCAATCCTCTAATTTGTCTAGGTCCCTCTGTATCCTATCCCTACCCTCCAGCCTATCCCAGTTTAGTGTCATCTGCAAACTTGCTGAGAGTGCAGACCACGCCATCCTCCAGATCATTAATGAAGATATTGAACAAAACCGGCTCCAGGACCGACCCTTGGGGCATTCCGCTTGAAACCGGCTGCCAACTAGACATGGAGTCATTGATCACTACCCGTTGAGCCCAACGATCTAGCCAGCTTTCTATCCACCTTATAGTCCATTTATCTTGGCCATACTTATTTAACTTGCCGGCAAGAATACTGTGGGAGACCGTACCAAAAGCTTTGCTGAAGTCAAGGAATAACACATCCACTGCCTTCCCCTCATCCACAGAGTCAGTTATCTCCTCATAGAAGGTAATTAGGTTAATCAGGCATGACTTGCCCTTGGTGAATCCATGCTGACTGTTCCTGATCACTTTCCTCTCCTCTAAATGCTTCAGAATTGATTCCTTGAGGACCTGCTCCATGACTGAGGTGAGGCTGACTGGCCTGTAGCTCCCTGGATCCTCCTCCTACCCTTTTTTAAAAGATGGGCACTACATTAGCCTTTTTCAGTCATCAGGGACCTCCCCCGATCGCCATGAGTTTTCAAAGATAATGGCCAATGGCTCTGCAATCACATCCGCCAACTCCTTTAGCACCTTTGGATGCTGTGCATCCGGCCCCATGGACTTGTGCTCATCCAGCTTTTCTAAATAGTCCCGAACCACTTCTTTCTCCACAGAGGGCTGGTCACCTCCTCCCCCTACTCTGCTGCCCAGTGCAGCAGTCTGGGAGCTGATCTTGTTTGTGAAGACAGAGGCAAAAAAAGCATTGAGTACATTAGCTTTTTCCACATCCTCTGTCACTAGGTTGCCTCCCTCATTCAGTAAGGGGCACACTTTCCTTGGCTTTCTTCTTGTTGCTAACATACCTGAAGAAACCCTTCTTGTTACTCTTAACATCTCTTGCTAGCTGCAACTCCAAGTGTGATTTGGCCTTCCTGATTTCACTCCTGCATGCCTGAGCAATATTTTTATACTCCTCCCTGGTCATTTGTCCAATCTTCCACTTCTTGTAAGCTTCTTTTTGCCGTTTAAGATCAGCAAGGATTTCACTGTTAAGCCAAGCTGGTCGCCTGCCATATTTACTATTCTTTCTACACATCGGGATGTTTTTTTCCTGCAACCTCAATAACTTCTATGCACGTATGTCAATTTATATCAGCTGAGAATCTGGCATTATGACTAGACCCTTTATATCATCCACAATGATGTGTACTGAGATGTATTTGGCAAGTTTTGTGGATGACAAATACAAAAAGGACAGGGTCTACCTGGGAGTGAGATATGCTTGTGATACACCACTTTCTCTACTTAAAACAATTTTCCACCTGGTAAAAATCTATCAGAAACTTCCAATAGACACGATTCCACCTATCTCTAATTCTACTTAGGCATGCTGTACTCAAGACAGAAGTTACAATACGGGATTTGAATCTTACAGTGGAAAAGATTTCTATATATTATAGATTCCTAAAATCACATCAATTTTTAAAAAGAACAGGAGTACTTGTGGCACCTTAGAGACTAACAAATTTATTTGAGCATAAGCTTTCATGGGCTACAGCCCACTTCTTCAGATGCACAGAATGGAACATATATTGAGGAGATATATATACACATACAGAGAGCATGTATGTATGTATATATATCTCCTCAATATATGTTCCATTCTATGCATCCGAAGAACTGGGCTGTAGCCCTCAAAAGCTTATGCTCAAATAAATGTGTTAAGTCTCTAAGGTGCCACAAGTACTCCTGTTCTTTTTGCGGATACAGACTAACACGGCTGCTACTTTGAAACCTATCAATTTTTAAATTATATTACTAAGTTTGCCTAATGATTCATGTGAAAAGAATGCCACAGGCTTGTAGAAGATATTTGAATGAACTTTATATTGCTATTATTATGTTTAAGCACTGAACAGATTAACATTTGTAATACTGCTACTGCAAGAAAAAACTATAATAATAATAATTAATGGAGATATCCTATCTCCTAAAACTGGAAGGGACCTTGAAAGGTCATTGAGTCCAGCCCCCTGCCTCCACTAGCAGGACCAAGTACTGATTTTGCCCCAGATCCCTAAGTGGCCCCCTCAAGGCTTGAACTCATGACCCTGGGTTTAGCAGGCCAATGCTCAAACCACTGAGCTATCCCTCCCCCCTATATTGTTGAATTATTTCAAAATTTCTACAATTGTCATGTAAAAATTCAGACCATACGTACAGCAGAGTTAAAATAGTTGACTTCTTGTTTTTAAATGTGTTTTTCTATCTTAAGTGTTTCTTCTCCATATTTTAAGACCTGGACAACATAAAACAGATTGTTATTAATAACCATCTTTAACCTAAGGCACTATGTAAACAATAAAAACAGTCCCATGTCTGTCCCAATCTGCAAGAGTCTAATATATAGGCTTGAGGCAGAAATTACTGAGGGAGATTCAATAGCCTGTGGTATGCAGGAGGTCAGACTAAATAATCATAATTCATTAACAGATTCAAACGCCAAAAGATTCCATTGTGATTATCTAGTCCAACCTTGTGAATAAGGCAGGCGAAAACTTCTCCAAATCAATTCCTGTTTCAACTAGAGCACATCTTTTAGAAACAGATCTAATCTTGATTTAAAAATCACCAGTCATGGAGAATCCATCAAAACCTTTGGCAAATTGTTCTGGGGGATATTTCCTTTCTGTAAAATATGTATGCCTTATTTCCAGTCTGAATTTATCTAGCTTCATATTATACCTTTGTCTGCCAGATTGAAGAGCCTGTTATCAAATATTTGTTCCCCATGTAGGTACTTATAGACTGTGATCAAGTCACTCCTTAATCTTCTCTTTGTTAAGCTAAATAGATTGAGCTTCTAGCCTCTACCACTGCAAGGCATGTTTTCTAACTCTTTAATTGTTCTTGTGGCTTGTCTCTGAACTCTCTTCAATTTATTAATGTCCTTCTTGAATTGTGGTCACCAGAACTAGACACACCATTCCAGCAGTGGTTGCACCACTGCCCCCCAAAAAAAAGAGAGAGGTAAAATAACCTCTTTACTCCTACGTGAGATTCCCCTTCTAGCAGATGAGAGTCACATTAGACTACTGGAGAAAGTGAATCTATATAGTGAAAGCTGCCAGTAAGGGATTACTGGCATAAGAGCCACTTAATTCCTTCTTTTAAAAACTAAAAGGCTTTGTGGCAATTGCCCTTTTTTTCTCCCTTCTCTCCAGCATCACAATGGAGAAAGCACAAGGAGTGCATGAGGGAGGAAAGAAGAGGCTGTTACAGTCTGTCCCTTTAATGTAGCCCAATAGAGTGCAGTCAGGGAAGGAGGGACAAGTAGCATCCAATCCGATCAATACAACACCACCAGAGTGCACCACAGGGGAGCAAGGGGCAGGCCGGGCTGGTTGAGGTCTTGCCTCTCAAGTGAGCTACTCCCTCCATTGAAAGGGAGCAGAGCTAAGAGCTGCACATGCTTGCAGGCTGCCTTTGTAGCCCCTCTGGGTAGAATCAGAATACCCCCAAAAGGTTTGTGACTTAGATGCAGAGCTCCACCCACACCTCAGCAACAGCAACAGGGACCAATCAGAGGAAAGCTGAGGCACAAGAAGGGAGGAGCTAGCCAGCCTGTGATTTCAAGAGGGCAGAAGGTCAGAACCTGTGGTCTATATTTAATGGGGTCCTTCAAACATCTGTCCTGGCTCCGGTACTATTCAATATATTCATTTGTGGCTTGGATAATGAGTGTATGCTTATAAAGTTTGCAGATGACACCAAGCTGGGAGTGGTGAAAGCACTTTGGTGGACAGGATTAGAATTCAAAATGACCTTGATAAACTGGAGAATTGGTATAAAATCAACAAGATGAAATTAAATAAAGACAAGTGTAAAGTAAGAGAGAAAAAAAATCAAACGTACATATGCAAAATGGGGAATAACACGTTAGGTGGCCATACTGCAGAAAAAAAACATAAGAACATAAGAGTGGCCATACTGGGTCAGACCAAGGGCCATCTAGCCCAGGATCCTGTCTTCTGACAGTGGCCAATGCCAGGTGCCCCAGAGGGAATGAACAGAACAGGTAATCATCAAGTGATCCATCCCCTCTCACCCATTCCCAACTTCTGGCAGTCAGAGGCTAGGGACACCCAGAGTATGGGGTTGCATCCAGTGGTCCCTATATTTTTTTTATGTCCATGTGCGGAATGAATTTTGTTATGTACACCAATATGGAGGTGGCGTGTGGTGGGGGTGGGGCCGAGGGGTTCGGAGTGTGGGAGGGGGCTCAGGGCTAGTGCAGCAGCTCCAGCGGGGCTGGGTTGGGCTGGGCCAAGCCAGGAAAGTGGCATCTCTCCTGGGCCATGGCAGTTCTGGAGGGGCTGGGCCAGGCTGGGGGAGGGGCTACTCTGCCCAGCAACTCTGGGGCGTGGGTTGGGCCGGGCCAAGGGAGGGGCTTCTCTCCCCGGCGCCTCTCCCTGCCTGCATGGCCCTTGATAGCCTGCTGTGCAGCCGCACAGCTTACAGGGAACTTAGGTTGTATCCCTGACCATCTTGGCTAAAAGCCATTGATAGACCTATCCTTCACGAACTTATCTAATTCTTTTTTGAACCCTATTATCCTTTTGGCCTTCACAACATCCACTGGCCACAGGTTAGACAGATTGTGCAAAGAAATACATCCTTTTGTTTTAAACCTGCTGCTTATTAATTTCATTGGGTGACCCCTGGTTCTTGTGTTATGTGAAGGAGTAACACTTCCTTATTCACTTTCTCCACACCATTCATGATTTTATAGACCTTTATCATATCTCCCCCTTAGTTGTCTCTTTTCCAAGCCTGAAAAGTCCTAGTCTCATTAATCTCCCCTCATATGGATGCTGTACCATACTCTTAATCATATTTGTTGCTTTTCTCTGTACCTTTTCCAATTTTAATATATCTTTTTTGAGATGCAGTGATCAGAACTTCACACAGAATTCAAGGTTTGGGAATATCATGGCTTTATATAGTGACATAATGATATTTTCTGTCTTATTATCTGTCCCTTTCCCAATGGTTCCTAACATTCTGTTAGCATTTTTGACTGCTGCTACACACTGAGCAGATGTTTTCAGAGAATTATTCACAATGACTCCAAGGTATCTTTCTTGAGTGGTAACAGCTAATTTAGATATAATTATTTTGTATGTAGAGTTGTGATTATGTTTTCCAATGTGCATTACTTTGCATTTATCAACACTGAATTTCATCTGCCATTTTGTTGCCCAGTCACCCAGTTTTGTCAGATCCCTTTGTAACTCTTTGCAGTCTGCTTTGGACTTAACTGTCTTGAATAATTTTGTATCATCTACAAATTTTGCCCCCTCACTGAGAACTCCTTTTTCTGGCTCATTTATGAATAGGGTGACAGCACTGGTCCCATTACAGATCCCTGAGGGACACCACTATTTACCTCTCTCCATTCTGAAAACTGACCATTTATTCCTACCCTTTGTTTCCTAACTTTTCACCAGTTACTGATCCATGAGAAGACCTTCTCTCTTATCCCATGACTGCTTACTTTGCTTAAGAGATTTTGGTGAGGGACCTTGTCAAAGGCTTTCTGAAAGTCCAAGTACACTATATCCACCAAAAAGGATCTGAGAATTATAGTAAATCACAAATTGAACATGAGCCAATGATGTGATAACATTGCGAAAAAGGCTAACATAATTCTTGTGTGTACTGACAGGAAGTAACTGTTCCATTCTGCTTTGCATGGGTGAGGCCTCAGCTGGAATATTGCATCCTGTTTTGGGCACCTCGCTTTAAGAAAGATGTAGACAAATTGGAGACAGTTTAGGGGAGAGCAACAAAAATAATACAAAGACCCATATATTTTGGGTGGTTAGAGTTTCCCTCAATGAAGAGCCTTAAATTTCATAACTAACATGTCCATACAAGACAGTGATTTTATGCTAGGGGTGTGAATCCACTTAAAGATCCAGCTTTAGACCCTTTCACCCCCCACAGTATCCCTATGAAGTCAGTGGGAATGCATATGAATGTAAACAGGACAAGGGCCTAAGTCAGCAAAGCTAACATAGTTACATATATGGCTTGCTGAAATACCACAGGAGGAGACAATTAATAACTAATGACCAAAGATAAGCATACAGTCCTCGCCTAGGGGGCATTGTAAAGCATTCCGCACTGGAGATAAATCTCTCTGTGAGGAAAGAAAGTGTCATAACTCTGCCAGAAAAATTGTGTGTGTGCAGGGACAGGCTATTTGTTGCATTTGCCAGGGAATTAAATCTCCTTCCATAACAAATGCTAATAAACCAGAAGCTGGTGCCTTGGCTAAACTAAGCTAAGGTGGAGAAGTAGCAGCCAACTGAGCAATATCAAGCAGCACTGAAGACTCAGGAAATGGTTTCTCTGGGTTAAGTAGATCTCCATTTGGAGCCTGTATAAATCAAATTCCCGTTTCCAGGCTTTTACTCCTCATGGACACAGATATTATCAATCTGCATCTCTTTGATGGTTGACTATGCACAGGATATATGTATCCCTGTTATGCAAAGGGCCTTTTGATAGAGTTGCATGTGCTTACACTTGGGATGCATTTGGCCTTTACACTGGATGTTTTCTAGGCAGAACAAACATGGAGTCTGCTTCCCACTCCTTTGTTTCATACAAAATAATACTGAAGCCCTACTGTTAGTCAGCTTGAGTAATCTCCTTCTGTTAAAGTGGCCATCTTTTCAAACTAAAAAGGCTGTTTTTTGTTGGTTTTAACAAATGTGTACTGATGCTACTTCTGCCAACTTCTGACTCAGCAGTGATTTTATTCCTATATTAAGAAACAGATTTACAGAACCCTTAGATCGACTGGAGGTATATTACTTCATGAGTATTCTCATTTATACCAGTGGGACTACTCATAAAGTAAAGTACTTATTGAGTAAGGATGGCAGAATCTGGCCCCCACACGAGCACTTGAAAAACCCAGCACAAAACCTTCTCCCTTCTGTAGTTATTTAAAATAGCACATTTATTGATTGCATGAAAACAAAGATAAACTTGAAGTGTCCCAAAAGACATTCAGGCACTTGGATATTATATGAAAGACCAAGACTGTTCTATTAAAACGGAGACATATAATCTCTACTTTTGGGTCAACAACTCCTTGGATACCTAACACGTTATGTCTTGGATTTCACCGCCCGTTGTATTTTATTTGACTCATTGCTCTACCATGAAGGGACATTTTGAGTAGAGGTGGACATTTGGACATTTGTAAAACAGAGAAAGCTTGCAGCATTACGGAGACTACTCATTTAAAAGCACTATTGCATCATAATTTTGATACATTCAGTAAAAACTACATTCCAGGCACAATGTAGAAATTCACTTGATCAATGAGCATCAAATCTAGTGCTGACTGGAAAATTCCCAGCCCAAAATGTTTACATTAGTTAAGTAAACTATGGCTCTGAGGATATAATAATGCTAATCCAGCCATCACAGGGAATATTTTTATTTTAAATCATATTGATCATGTCATGTTAGATATAATTGTGTGCAGGAAAGTGGTGAGAATTACTATAATGATGTACCCCATCCTAGTTTGACTCTCTACGGGACACCATCCCGTGACTGTTCAAAACTTCAGCTGGGTGGAAACAGAATCTTACACTTCCTAAATCATTATCCAGGCATAGGCTTATTAATGTTACCAGATTATTAAACTGAGCTCCACTTTGAACTCATTTCAATTATTCTAAATTTGGACTTGAAATTTTTAGTTCCACAATCTTTTTCCTTTGGTTTGGTTTTAATTTTTAAAGATAGCGTTGTTCCCATTGCAAACAGATTTTCATTTATATTTTTTTAAGATTGATATTGGTATCTCCTCTTCATGTACCTGGACAAAAATCTTAAGGCATAGCTTTCACATGAAATGGCATGTGGGGGAACCACACAATTTGACAAAGAACAAACAAAGAAAAAAACATATAAACAAAATAAATATAAAACGCACAAGGTTACACAATATCTAGCTGTAACTTTACCTGGAAATGCATGCCCTGTTAGAGAATCCAAACCTGAAATTAAAACAGTGAAAAAAATAATCTTTAACACTAATTTAATTGGCACCACAATCAAAACTTTTAATTGGCACCACGATCACATATCATTAATATAAAATTTGTCACAGGAAGAAAAGAGAAAAACCTTGGTGTTACATTAGGTAGTGTGTATAAATTTGGGCATGTATGAGAATAAAAAAAGCAGTATGTAAATATAAAACTCCTGTACACTTTAACAAGTTCACTTGCTTTGTTATAACAACTTTAATCATGCTGCACTATAGTTAGGTTGGGTTTAGCAAGTAATTCCTTTCCAAACCACTGTTTTCAGAGGTTTATTCCTTGAATGTGAACATATGTTCTGAGGTTGTACATATGAATTCTTAGCCCATAGTAATATTTTTCTTTTTCTTACAAATGTTAAAAAAATTATTCTTTAAAGATATGCGTTCAAAAGAAGATGAGCCTGATATATTACTGCAGGAGCAGGGAAGTGTAAATTACTCCTGTATCCCAGGAGAATTCACTTTGAGAGAAAGCATACAATGATACCAACACAGCAAATCCTTCAGGCTTTTTCCCAGTGGCAGGACAAGAATATAGAATTGTAGCTTCCTGGAGCAGTACCCTGCCATTTACAAGTCTATATTTTTAACAGAGACACATTCAGTAACTTATGAAAAATTCTCTATAACTCACACACTTGCGTTCATATTTAGGTCTGTAGATGGAATTGAACCTAAGCTCTGCTTTGTAAAACAGGGTCACAAAATCATGACTCTTGAACAAGATTAGCAAGTTCAGGCCTTTTGACCATATAGCAAACCCTCATGGGTCAATAGTACCCCATCCCAATTCACAACTATCACCCTCACAATGGTATTATAAAATATATGCTGCCATCAAGAGTTCCTTCTTCCTTTCACCCAAATTGTGAGATAAAAGTAAGCAGCTGTGTGTTCCCCAGGACAGCAGAGCAGGGGAGTTCTGTGCTTCCCATTAAAAGAAAAGAGGATAAGGTGTTGGAGGAGGACTTGGAGGAGAAAAGCTTAGTGGCTAGTTTACCCCCCTATGTGTGCATATGATTGTTTTTTTTTAGTTCACTTGGTGTTATTCTGAAATGAATTTACTCTTTATTTTTACCCAGAGAAGGGTTGCTCAGGGATCTGAGTAAATTTATTAGAAATGTGCAGTAAGAGTTTTAAATAAACACAGCCTTGAAAAAGGATTTTCCTTCCTCTTTGTAACAAACAAACAAAAAAGCTGATGTGACTTGGATATTTGTTGAAGCAGCTCAAATGTTGAGCCTCCTACAGTTCAGTTGTTTATTCTTTAAAAAAAATAGTTGTGGTGAGAAAATTATATCTTCTGCTGGATAGGCTGACACACAGCTTCTCCCGCTGGAAGGTAGAAGGAAAACACTCCTGACTGTGATAATATATAAATGTCCAAATGAGAGAAATTTACTGGGCACCAATAACATGCTCAATGCTATAAAAGAACAAAGAAAACATGATTCCTGCCCTAGAAAATATGGGTTTCCAAAAATCATACGGAGACACCGCACACTACACATAATATTCTAAATGCATGTTAGATCAGTGGTTCTCAACCTTTACCATCTGAGTTACAACAGAAAAAAGTTTTTAGATCTCCCTTTAGAAAGGGATCATAGTCATGACTACTCTCAGTACCTGTTCATGATCCCTTGACCATCCATGTGTTACAGATTATACACAGGTGCTAACATTCACCTGCCCCCGAGTTAGGCACCTAAATCCTTTGGTGAATCTTGAGTAATTGCTTGTTTACATAAAATAAAATAAAATAAAATAAAATAAAAACAAAAACATGGACGTAGACTGTTACCTATGAAATAGGTGCACTGGGACTCTGGGTAGAATGAGTGTAAAATTGGATACTCTGCAGGCAATGCACATAATGCATCTGTTGCAGGATAAATCAGGGCTAGTTTGTTATACTACATGAATAGCTAAATGTGACATGGGCATGTGTTTATTTCCTTGCAACTAGACCTACATGAGGTGAAATTAAGGTAGTTTGTCACCTTCTTACAACTCTTCTGAGTGAAGTTTTGAATAAAGTAAGACCTCCTTTGCTAGTTGAAACCATAGAATTTTAGGATACATTGAACTCACAAATCATGATCCACATGACCCACTTCCATCATTACTGTCCCACAATAAGTGATATGAACTGATACTAAAGAAGGTGAGCAGTGTAAAGGTTTCCCAAATGCAGACAAATACAGTCTGCTGCTCTTCCCTGCTAAACTTAAATATATGCAATTACTACAGTTAATAATGGAATAAAATTTTTGCTGTGCCTGGAACAACTGGGGTTTCCAGTCTCTGCCATAGGGATTCTACAACTCTGTTACACCAATTAAAGGCCAGGATGATAGGAAGGGTTTTGAGCTGCTCTATTTTGTTTCTTATGCACAGAACTGAAAACATTGCTTTGCTACCATTAACTGAAAATGGGAAGAATGGAACTAAAATTAACTACATTGGTAAGAAACTGGGTGGCAGCAGTAGACCATACCATTAAGGTCCATACGTTAACAATTAAGCATATATTAAAGAAATATATTAAAGAAGATGGTTTATAGTTCAAACATTTGGTAATTTAAGTGTGCATACAATGTTGGCACACAGCCAATGACAGAGAGATGGCAGTTTTGGCCTATGGCTAGTGTGTTGGTAGGCAGATATGGACTGAGGTCAAGTAAAGGTCACTCCAACGCTGCAAGGAGAGCTCAGTCAGGTATGCTCAGTCCAAAACTAGGTTAGGATCACCATCCCATAATAGTAAATATCCCATAATACTAAAACTTGTTGTGTAACAGCTTTGATTGACAGTTACATTTAGCAGTTGTGATTGGTCTATAAGTATGGACCAATAAGAGAGAGTCTGAAGGTGATTAGGGGATAGGTATGCTAATGCTAGGATTGGGAAACAAGCAAATCAGAACAGGCCAAAAATTGTATAAAAGACAGAGAGCAAGCAAGCAAAAGTCAATCAAGTCAAGAGTAGGAGATAAAGAAGGAGAACCAAAAGAACATCAGAAGAAGCAGCAGTGCTTCTAGTGCAGACCAAAAGGACCCTGACAAATCAGAGGAGGAATAATCTACGGAGAGTAAGCATGCTAGGTAGAGTGTAGGATATAAAATAGAAGTAGGGTTAATGAATGTGTACAGTTGGGATAATAAAGATGAGTGTCTGTAGTGTGTATGTTTATGTTACCATGTATAAAGTTTAGAGTTTATTAAGATTGCTGGCAGTGTCCTACATATGACTGATCACCATGTGCAGAACATAATCACTCAAGCCATTTCAACTGTATAACATTACAATATTGGGTACTTTAGCTTGTATACCTGTGCTAAGAGATTTATGTGTATGTTTTAATTTAGGTTTAGATTAATTGTATTAGAAAAGGTTGGTTACACTAAATACAGAAAATACTTTGTTTTGGAAAAGTATTGCCTGGGTGTCAATCTTTTGACCAGAGGGATGTATCCGTGTTCTCCCAGGGGTGAACAAATCTAGTCTGTTCTGGGGAGTTTTCTGAAGGACAGATGGGAGATCTTTGGTTAACCCTGGCAATTCTACTACAGCAGGCCTGCTCCTTTCTCCTTGAAGGAACAGATTAACAGGTCAGCATCTTGGGAACCTGGAAGTAAGCAACTTGGGTATCCCTGAGTCCGTTCTTGGGGTAACAGCAATAGTCCTTATTATCAAAAAGACTTTGCATTCCCTGGACTGATTTTCAAGTAAGTATACAGGATCAGGTGGAATACAAGTTTCTTGCATTCCATTTATCAACTATTGCCCTGATTTGGTGGTTTTCAGTTTGATACATACAAGATTTCCCAAACAAAAAACAGGAACATTGATTAAAGTGATCTACATGCAAATGAAACATATTTCCAAATAGCATAACTACTATGTCCACAGTAGCAATTAGCAATAAATTATATTCACAAATGCGTATCTGATTGAGACAGTAATTCATTCATTTAAATAGAAGAAGGAAAAAAAGACTGATTTGAAGTTAGTTCTGACTTCTATTTACACTGTAAAAAATGTAGATGATTTTAGAAAGGGAAAGGGGATATACTTGTTCTTTAGTACGCTGCGATCATTTCATTAGCTCAGTGCAGAACAGGCATTAGAGAGAGTACAGCCTTTTTATACAGATAAGCTCATTGTTTATTTCTTAGCATTGATTTGATTAGGATTTCCAGCATCACAAAGATGAAGTCTTCTCTATTTCCTGTCTCCAGGGCACAATTCCTCACATTTGAATAATAGCACATATTGTACACTGCCATATGCAAAGCTTTGTCTTCCACCTGGGTGGTCCCTTTAAAGCAGGATTTGCACCAAAATAGTGATGTACAATATATCTTCTTCCTGGATTAACATCCCAAGTGTGTACTGCCGCTGCATTGTATTGAAAGAACACTGACACCTACTCTGGAAGCACAGTCATTGTGATGCCACACTGGGAAATGTACTTCAGGTGTAGAACACATGTAAGTAATTGTAATGTTAGGAATCTTTCCGTGGAATATCAGTGAGATACTGAAATGCCAAATTTAATCTCTGTGCACTGATTCATTCATAGAAGAGTGAAGAGAAGCCAAAGAAATTCTAAGCTATGCTTCTTTGCAAATATATGTTCCTTGTTTCTAAATGTTCAATAACTTCACTGTCAGGAAATACATTTTCTCCTCTAATTCTTTGTAGTAGGCAAAACAATATTACAAGAAGGCTGGACTCTGATTTACTCTGGGCAGGAGAACAAGGAGGCAGCAGTAGAAATAAGGGACCAAAAGTCATTCTGGGTGTGTCGTGTAAAATAGCTCAGAGGACCTGGGGACAGTGCATTTTATAGTGATCATTGGTCCTTTAGAAAGAAAAGGGGGTGGAGTCAAGGGCCAAGGGCTGGATCCAGAAGAATGCCCTACAAAAGTTTGGGATATGAAGGAGGGATATGAAGAGATGAGAAAGACTGGTCAGAGTCTCATGAAAGCAGGAGAAGTGGGATGGGGATGGACAGCAGAGCTGAAGTGGCTGGAGAACTGGGATGACTTGCACAGGTCAGAAGATGCAACTCTTCCAGCCAGGACATGGGAAATAAAAAACTATGTCAGCCAATGTGGGGATGGGGGAGGGAGCAGAAGCAGTGGTGAAGCAGCACTTGGGAAGTATCTGCGTTCTTAAGTTATCTATTAAAAGTTGATGAAAGCTTTTGTGTTTTAATCCCATTATTTTTTCTTCTGATTTCGGAGAAGTGAGACCTGAATCTGAAGCTCTTCTCCTGCATGTCCTATCTGGCAGACAAAGTGATCTGTTTTTGGCAGGATGCATTTTCTCCATCTCTTCCATTCTCTACCTCTTCTCTTACTTCGTTTTTTTCTCTCTCTTGTGTTCCATCTCCCCATGCCTTTCCTGATTTTCTTTCGGTCTCTTCATCTCTCTTAGATTTGGGAGTTTGGGAGCTCAGCGCCTTCTTCCCATCCTTGTATCTAGCTGAGAATCTTGTGAAAAAATTACAAGAGTTGACAAGTCTGCACACCCTAGAAGAAGATGTCTGGTAGTGGATATACCTTCTAGGTTTGGGGACCATCCTTAAGTAAAACTAGTAGGTAAGACATAACGGCGTCCGTGCTTCTGTATGATGGCACTATAATGGAAATTTGCTTCAGCTGCAGAAACAATGTACATTATTAATTAAAAGATTGTTGTTGCTGTAAAGACAATTCCCATATAATTCTCATTCCTAGACCTATATCTTCACTATTTATCATTATTTTATCCTCTTGCTCCCATCTCCAATTTATAAAACTCAGTTTTCAGACTCTCACAGTCATTGCTACATTATCACACTAGTTTGTCATTATTTCTATTAACAGTGCAATTATGATTTTTAATGTGAATTTATGTTTTCTATAATGATCCATCTGATAAAAATGGAGAAAAATGAGTTTGCAGATTACAAAGACATTCATAATGTTACAGTAGTCAGTTTAAGAACCCCATAAATAATTTGTACTGGTTGTTTGAACTCAATTTTTTTACCATCTCAGCAATAATTCAAGAAAAATAATAGCTTGGTTAGATAAGTTATGAAAACTGTACAGCAATGCACTATATAAAGCTATTTATTTCTTGGTTTTATCTAGGTACAGGCATAGTAGTGATTAAACTGTACATCAAAACGGGCCATTCAAATCAAATCTATAGGGGCAATCATGAATTGGTTCTGTCAGCTTTCGATCCAGTGCTGTCATTGGTTTCCCAAAGACACTACATTCATTTTTATCTATTCTGAGTATAACCACATGAACAATGCAAGAACTGTTTGGGATAAATGGTTGTATGGAAAATTAAGTGTCTTACTGTTAATAAACCTGACATCTCTGAAAAGCACAAGTTAAAGTGTCAGGACAAAAATGAACTTAGCATTGCTAACCCAAAGCATTCAAAACTCATGAGCCAGGCCTTCAGAATCATGACACTGGTTTAAAAATCATGAGATTATGAAATATAATGAAGGTTGGATTCATTTTATTTGTCTTCTGATTTTTGAGCCTTTAGGCTTGAACTTTCAAACCTTTCCCTGCAACAATGCAACAGGGCTAGAAACACACTTTTTTTAAACTAAGGTTGGGATTTTCAGGAGCTGGGACTATAAAAAAAAACAACACACATCAAACACTGTAAGATTTGTGATAAAATCCCAAGAGTTGTTAATGTTTTAAAATGTACGCTACCTCCAAAGGTACATTATTCCCAGGACATTGTCAACTTACATAATGTTATAAAATTTCTGTACCTCTCTTACTAAAAACACCTTATTAACACAGAAAGAACTGTAAAAATTCTGTTGACTCTTTTGCATTTATTTCAGCTTGGACAATGAAAACCAATTAAATCAATTATCTTTAGTTTAGTTCGTTTCACTTCGTCATTCTTAGTGCTGCATCCTTTGTGCTACAGAAACTGCAGCGGAATGGGTATTTGTAAAATAAATAATGATCACATGGATTTTTAAAAAATGGTTTTAAGTTTTGGATCTAACTTCCTCAAAAATATAAAGCTAAGCTCTAGGTCAACTTTGAATCGATGGATTCGCATTAAGGCAGCTGAGTATAGCCAGAAACATTTTTTTAAAAGAGAAAAACTTGGGGTCTATTGAAACCAGCTATCTTAACTAGATCACACTTTACATTGTCCTCCCACTTTCCTTCTGTTTTCCTTTTTCCTTTTTTTTTTTCTTTTTTAACTCTGCTGACAGAAAAATTAAGTTTTCTGTATATTTAGGTAGTGTTCATTGGTCCATCTTTTCCCTTCTGTTGATCCCATGCAAGCTGCTTGCTTAACATTTCTGAGCGTAATCACAGTCTTGAGACTGATTTATCTAAACTCAATAGAGGAGTAAAAAACCCCACCATTCTTTAATATCTTACAGAACATTCAGCCACATACAAGTGCCTTAAGTTTGAAATACTAATGGTTTGTATTTGTCTTACTGCCTTTCATCACAGCAATCAAAGAACATTACACCACATTCCTCTAATTCACACTCTGACAAAACACTGTAACTCAGCAAGGTCCCCATGTACAGAATACATAAATGCACACCTGATACATTAAAAGTAAATGAGAAAAGTCTAAAATTGGCAATAAGGTTTTGTGTTAAGAGTGTCAAAGAAATATGGTGTGGGTATTGTATTATTTAAATGTTGCCAAATGCAAGGCAGGTTCTTATGGAGGACCATTACCATGAGGTTTAGGTCTTAGACTCATAGACTTTAAGGTCAGAATGGATCATCATGATCATCTAGTCTGACCTCCTGCACACTGCAGGCTACAGAACCTTGCCCATCTACTCCCGTGATAGACGCATAATCTGTGGCTGAGTTACTGAAGTCCTCAAATCATTATTTAAAGACTTCAAGTTACAGAGAATCCACCATTTTCACTAGTTTAAACCTGCAAGTGACCCAGACCCTGTGCTGCAGAAAAATCACCAGGGTCTCTGTCAATCTGACCTTGGAGAAAATTCCTTCCCTACCCCAAATGCCGCAATCAGTTGGACCCTGAGTTTGTGGGCATGTTCGACCATGAGCAATCCCTATTAAGGGATTGTGTTGGATATTTAACACTTCAGTAAGCTAAACTGCAATGAAAAATGAAAGTTTTTGTTTGAATTATATCGATTTACTGATGGATAAACACAGAGGTATACAAGATCCGAAGCTGGTCACTCTGCAGTGGATGGAAGCAAGCAGTAAAGGGCTCTTAGAAAGCAAGGTGAAATCTTAAAGCAGAACATGGACAGTTCTTGTGTTCTTTCTTTTCTAGCTATTAAACTGAGCCCTCACTTACAATATTATTAAAAATAAACCAATTTTCACCATAGTCTTTTCTTTCTTTTAAGGAGACTCAAATAAAAGGCTGCTTTTTGAGCACTGTCATGGTTCCAGGAAAGCTGTACCTTCGATTTCTCTCTCGGTCCCTCATGTGACAATCCTATATCTGCCCTTCTCACACAGTGGAATCCCACAATTCATCCACTTTGAGATAGAATCAACAGGCTACAACACCTCTGTTTATCAACCAAGTTTCCTCAGCAGGTCCAACTGGGTTTGGCCCCTGCCATAGACCTCCCCTTGACAGCTGTGACACCAGACAGCTTTTTCAAAAGAAAGTAATATTTATTTGTCCATAGGAAAATATCTATAGGATAGCAGAAGGTTAATACTCAAAAGCCTAGCATTTCCCTCATGACTTAGGTGGGCCAAACTACTATTACTCCGCAAACCTTATATCTCTTTCTTTCCCACCAGAGGCTCGGCTTTCAGTCTCTGTGTTTTGGATTTCCCACCTGGATCCCCTTGAGGCTACAAACTGGGATGGTCTCCTTCCTATCAACCTGACTCCTGATTCCAAACTAGCGAAGGTAAACGTCAAAGGAATTAACACAGTGATATTCAGACTGAGGCTTCCGAGTTGCAAGTAGATCTTAAATATGTCTTCTGTGGCTCTTCGCAGCACATGATATTAAAACACTGTGTGATTTAATTATTAACAAATCTAAGTTATTAACCAACCGGGATGCTTTTGCTATGTTTTTAACCAATTATAGTTGATAAAATAATAATACTTGAGTCATTTTTCTGTAAGAATATTATATGTGTATATATATATGAATTGTAAATGAAACAATTAATTCATACTATTGTGGCTCTTTTGGGTAATGTTGATCGCTAATTTGGTTCCTGAGCCACTGAGGTCTGAGTATCACTGACTTAACACCTATATTGTCCATTTGAATATCAGCAGTTGACGTTGTCTATAGCCATTGACTTTTGTTCCTACAGACTGATATCTAACTAAGACTGATTTAACCCCTAGTTAACATTTAGCCAGCAACACAGTAATGACCAAACCCACAGGAATCCTCCATGTTGGCAGGGAGTTAGATTAGATGATCCTTGCTGTCCCTCCTAACCCTATGGTTCTATGAATACAGATATCTCCCACATTCTTTACAAGCCCTTTACTTTTACCCCTGGTGTAGTCATGCCTGAGAACTGGCTTATTTCTAACTATGTGAAGCAGCACTTATGAGCGCTGAGTTCTTTTGAAAATACTGGTTAGTTGATGATTCTGTAAGGAGTATTTCCTCAGTATGCTGCAAAATGGCTATCAATAAAATCATTATAATTTATTCTTATGTTAGGTCATTATAAACTTGCCTGCACCATTACTGAATTTAAGACATACATATTTTTCTACATGAGTCTTGGAGAATATAATAATTTACATGCTGACAGTTTTGATTGCTTGTTTTATTAAATGAGACGTTTAGGTTAACTAAAGAAATTCTGCCAAGGGACAAGCCAAGCATCAGGAAAGAGAGCACCTTTTTGACCATAAAACCATGTTCATTATGCCCAGGTGTGTTTATACAGACTCTAACATGCAGCTTTTATAACATCAATCTTGGTTTAACTTTCTATGCTATATTCTTTTCTGCTATGCTTTGGAAGTATATTTAAGCATTGGTTACTGTGATTTGTGCTTTGTATAAAATATGCATTAGAAATCTTTAGTTGAACATTGTAAATATACTGCAAATAGCAGGACATAAATCCAAGGCCCATTTTGGTCAAAAGACAAACAACCAATGAATTGTCTTATTAAAGAACAGGACATGTCTCTTGTAGAAGATATCAGCTGATACAGATAAGGTTTTATCTCAAACAACAGGTGAAATATCTAGGTGTGAGAAAGATTCCTGACTTTAAAAGAATATAAGGATTCACAAAGAAGTGATGCATAAGGAATGTTACCAAAAGCTACAAAACTAAGTCGTAAAAGCAGGCTTCTCTTTCCCCAATCTCCTTTGCAAGAAAAAGACTCAGTTTCAAAGCCTCCACAAAGAATTATAGAAATACTAAAAATAATTTCTTACGGTTGGAAAAATGAAGTCTTATAGTTGGGAAATGTTTTGTAGAAGACCTTTCTTCTAAACTACTGTTTCTGCATAAAGGTTAAATTCTTTTAATTCCTTAGATTCTTAAAGATGGCATCAGCCTCTTTTGAGATGTATGTTTGCAAACATTTTGCATTTAAATGCAAGCATCAAATGTAATAACTTCCTACTATCAATGCTATGGTAAGATATTTTATGTACAGATATGGAGTCCAATGACCTCATTATAACTGATTACTAATTAAAGAAGCCATTTGAGTATAGAATATGTATATTAATTGAGAAATTAATTAGTTATCTGGCAACGCTTAAGCAATTTCCTTACCAAGCTGAGATAGACAAGAGCTCTCTCTCTAAAGACCTTTTAGAAGAAGAGACGATGTATTCTTGGATGGCTATTTAAAATATTTAAAAGACACTAAAAAAAAGTTTTAAAAGACTATTTTTAGAACTGAAAAACTTTTACATAGAAAGTAAGGGCCTGGACTTATCTGAAATAGAATTTCAGCTCGTAGTGACCTCTAATGAAACTGACCAGATCTCTCAGAAAGTGGACTGAATAAGAGAAAAAGCTAACTCTAACTTTAAAGATGTTCTGAGAATTTCCTGTTACAGAGACAAAGGCAGTATAACCATCAGTTGAGGAAAAATTACAACTCCACCACATATGTAGTAGCAGATCACCTATTTATCAGCTGAAACTGCTAATAAGCAATCCATGAAGACAGGATAATAACAGCCAAGCCTGAAAAAGATGTGTTTTCCTCCTTCTACGAGGTTAGAAAACCCTCTAGATTTAATAAGTAATGTACTCTGATCTCCATCCACTCATCACAGCCACACATCTTTGCTCAGCCTGTCTCTACAAGCAAGGCTACTAAGAAGATAGTCACAGAGCACCATCAAGAAGCAGCAACCTTCCATTTCAGAGGACACCACCACCAAAACTTCAATATGAATTGGTGAGATGAAGTTGTAAAGCACTGCCAAGGAATCTGATTTCTATTTTCCTATGATGATTTTAAGGGGAAATTGAAATGCAATTGTAATTTAAAATACTAAAAGCTTCTCTTGTTAAACTCCAAATTGCACAGACCATGTATTCCTAGAGAGGAGATACAGGCTAACCTTTTGTAAACATAAGGAAACAGTGGGATTTAATTTCTGTCTTGAGATTCTTGCATGAATGCTTTTGAGTAAAAAGGTGGGTGAGGTAGTATCTTTTATTGTACCAACTTCTATTGGTGAAAGAGAGAAGCTTTCAGGCTACACGGAGCTCATCTGGAGGTCTGTGCAGAAGAATGGAAGATACTGATTTTTTTTCTTTTGAGTAACTGATGTAAATACTTTCTTTTCATAGGACTTAGTTAAGATTACTCACTTTTTCCCATTTATAATCTGAATGTTATCTATGGTATACCAAACAGGACTCATTATACCCTTAAATGAAATTTGTTTGCCCATCTACAAACGCTTTTAGTTATCTATGATACACAAAGACAGGATCCTCTATTAGTTTTGGGAATATAATACTTCAGTCCCCTTCAAGATTAGACCCACTCTCAAAGGTGTAATCTACACATAAAGCTCTCCAGAAGAGATTGTAGCAACCACTGAAGTAACCATTGTTCACTGTTTGTGGGTTTTTTCTTTTCCTTTCTTTAATAAGAGTCAGCATTAATAATTGTGATTATTTTGCTTGTCTTTAATTGTGGTGTCCACTAAGGCACGGCAAAGAACCCTATGTGACTGAAATAGCGTGAGTCAAGTACCCAAACTAGCATTAAGAAAGAAAATTATTAAGATTTAGTCTACCACTTCTTGCCTCTCTAGACTATGAATTTTAGTAGTTTTTCAGATAAAATTACTTGGCTCTTAACAAACTGAAATGCCCCTTTCATCCCTACAATTCCCCAGATAACATTTTAAACCCATTTTCTGTGAGTCCACAACTCCATGTGATTTGGACATCCCCACCAACAACTTAGTTTGAAAATCATCTAGATACCAGTATATAGGTATCCAAATGGCTATTTTCTCCTATGCAGCCTTTGGAAAAATGTGCCTTAAGTAATTTGTTAAGATCATACAGCAAATCAGTAGCAATGATGGGAATAAAACCCAGGCATTCTGACTCCTCATAACTACGTACCCATTCAATTGCATTCACTTCCTAACTGCATAAATTTATAAATCATTGCTTTATAAAGCAATGACTGTTTTGCATGAGTTAGTGTAAAACACATGCGTGCCAAAACATAGGATAGGCAATGTCAATTTCTGCACTTCATGTCATCACCCATAATGTTGCAACATCATGCCATCGCAATTTGCATCCCTGCATTTTAAGACAAAATGATAGACTAAATAGAGTATAAAACATATTTGTATCTAGTAATTTATGCAAGTCTCAATGTAGAGAGACTAGCAACAGAAGTCTACTGCTCAAATTATGCGTGTTGGCATTGGACATAAAAAGTGCCAGGTTAGATTCATTAGTGATGCAAACAAAGGCTTGTGTTACACAAGAGCTCATTGCATATTAGGTCTAAATGATAAACTTGTTTAATATAGACTGAATACAAAAATCAGTGAATGTACAAAACAAATTACCTTACACACAGAAAGTGGTAGCTGGCCAAGCAACTAACAAAGGTATAATATAAACTACAGCAGCCCTTCACACATGGCATCTTTGTGTCACTCAACAACACCCAACATGTAACATCAAGACTGTTTATGTCATCATGGAATCTGGCAAGAGATGCTTACATTAGGTTTCATTTGGCCCATCATGCCTAGGTGTACACATTTATTTCATTAAAAGAGGTGCATAGTTTCATACAGTCAGACCTAAGAATATACTTAAAATATGCAGAATATTATTCCCCAAAAGGTTTAATGCTGACTGTGTTAATTTAATTTATTTGCTAGGTTTTATTTTAACTAACCTAACTGTGCATAATATGGGCAGAAAAATGCAGAAGGCAATTGTCCTATCTAATGCTGCTATTCATGTCAAACACAACAACATATTCCTTTGAGACCATTCCTTCCTGTCTCCTAATTCTTTCATTCTTTCTTAACCCTGCTCTTTTTTTCTTAACTGCTCCATTCCTCTCCTCTGACTCCTTTCCTTCTTTGTTCAAGTACGCTATAGTAAATCCCTATTCTGAAATAATAATACTCTCTTGGCCCAACCAATATCTGCAAGCACAACACCAATTTCCTCCTCTCTTTTACATCTAGAATCCTTGAGTGCGCTATCTCCTCCCACTGCATCAGCTTCCTTCTCTCGAATTCTTTTCAGAGCACTCTCCAATTTGGGCTGCAACCCTCCACACAGCTGAAACTATTCTCACTAACATCATTGATAACATCGTCCTCACCATCAAAGGGCTTTTTCTCTCTTCATACTACTTGAGCTTTTGCTTGTATTAGACACCATTGAACACTCCCCTCTGTGGGTTTAGTGACTCTGTGCTCTCCTAGCTCTTCTCTGTAAGGGTAGAGATCATCTTCTATCAGAGGGGTAGCCGTGTTAGTCTGTATCCACAAAAACAATGAGGAGTCTGGTGGCACCTTAAAGAATAACAGATTTATTTGGGCATACGCTTTTGTGGGTAAAACCCCACTTCTTCAGATGCATGGAGTGAAAATTACACAGGTTTTTACCCACGAAAGCTTATGCCTGATCATCTCCTAGACACTAGTATGGGAATGACCATGCTAATAAATATGTTAAGCCTCCGAGCATGTCCTGTGTGAACTGGACGTTTTCCAAAGCCTGTGAGGAATCCAGTTAAGCTGAGTGTCATAAAACTGACTCAATGACTGTGACTCTAGGCACCCCTGTATTCACAGCCGACATGCTACTGCAATTATTTTTGTACAAAATATGCCTTGTGAGGTATCAATTAAAAACTAACACCACACTAGTCAATAATATTGTAGAATATATGTAACAGTGCTGTATGTGAAATTATGGATATTTAGTGATATTATGCTTTAAAGTCTGTGACTAAAAGGTGATAAACAGTTTTTCTCCTGACAAAGGAAAGAGGCAGATACCTCAAAGCAGGTGCAGCCAAATTCAATGGGCTATTCATTTGCACAGGAGGCTGAAGGAGGAAGAGATAATTTGCATAGTAGCAACCAACAACAGGGTGGGAAGAACCAGTATGGAGCTTATCCTCCAGACTTCATGGGGCCTTTAGTTAGCATGAACTAAGGAATTTATCTGAGGGTGCCCTTCAGAAAAATACATTTCAAAGAATCATTGGACTATACAGAGAGGAGGTATGAGCTTGTAAATTATCCTTCATTTTAAGGAGACAAAGAAACTGAGCTATTTGATCTCTGCCTTGGGTTCTGGCCAAGACAGCCATAAAAAACTGGAAAGAAGACTGGGGGTGAGAGAAACCATCTTGAACACGGGTTAGGTCTACACTGGGATAGCGAATAGCGTAGCTGAAGTAGGCATATGCTCAAACCACTGAGCTAACCCTCCCACCCTGCCAGAGGCACCTTTTTATTTGGTCAGTGTATTTTAAGATCTCAGGTTTAGGCTTGGGAAGAGTAAAACAACCTAACCTGGATGGAGCCAGCTAGGTAACTTGTTCCCCCAGCTGATAGCCCAGCCATTGTTATCTTAACTCCTTTGAAGCTGGGTACCTGAGAGTCTGTGGCATTGTTTTACCTCTCCTACTTGGTCCTTTACCAGGTCCTTTACAGCCTCCTTTGATATATCTTGATGCATTCAAGCAGATAGCAGTAGACAATTGAACAAGGAAGCCAAGTCTCACAATGTTCATATTAAATAAAAATAGACATTTTCCCTGTTTGTCACGTGTCATGTTATATGAATAAAAGAACAATTATTTCCTCTGAGTATGCTGGATTTGCAAAAAAACC
Organism: Trachemys scripta elegans; assembly: GCF_013100865.1. Taxonomy (NCBI): domain Eukaryota; kingdom Metazoa; phylum Chordata; order Testudines; family Emydidae; genus Trachemys; species Trachemys scripta. The sequence continues at coordinate 164,917,175 of NC_048300.1, forward strand.
TTGTAGGAAAAAAACGGCACCTACTTAAGCAACACTGAAATTTCTCACATCACCGTGAAGGCTGCAGAGAAATCACCAAAGTGCAGGCAATGATGTGTTCCATGTGGCAAGCCCAGGAGTGCTGCTGTTTAATAATGCTTTTACATGGGGAAAGGAGCAGGCGGAAGAAGATAAAGGGGATTTGGCACAGATTATGCATAAATTTTGTAGCCTCCAAAAATACTACTTATGAGAGATGTTTAATAGTCTCAGGAGAAATCTGAAGTAAAGCTTGTCTTATTATCAGGAGGATATAAAATACCAGGGCAAAGGCACGCACAGTGACTAATACAGTTTATTTGAAAAAACACTATAACTTGACTTTCCATATAGAAAACACAGATATACCACCTCTGTTAGGATTAAAAACCTGCCAAGGCATGAAGCTGGTATAAAGAAGCTTGTTGTAAATGCCACAGAACTAAACACAGAGACTACAGGCAACATACTGGGAGAATTCTCAGATGTCTTCCAAGGCATGGGGTGTCTGGAAGGAGAACAACAGATTAAGACTCACAGATCAGTACCAGGAGTGATCCACCCACCAACATGAAAACTTACACTAGATTTAGCAGCTAAAGTAAAAATTGAACTTGATTCTATGGGAGTTAGAGAAAGAATAGAACAACCTATAAACTGGGTTAGTTAATTCCATTATTGTAATAGGAAAGCCAAATAAATTATGGATATGAATTAATCCAAATGATTTAAATAAAATAATATAATTAATATTGCTGACAAAATGGCTGCGATGCTTGAAAAAGAAAAAAATATTCTCAGTATTATATATGGGACATTATTTTTAGCACCTGAAATAGAAACTTTTAATTAATCACCTTAATACACTATTTAGACTTTGTGTGCATAGGCAAATGCCATTTGGCATTAGTTCTCCTCCTCCAAGATGTCTCAGGAAGTTTAAAGTGGTAAAGTTCTAAATGGATGATATTCTAATTTAAAGCCAGGACTTGTTAGGAGGCAAAAGGTTTGTCAGATCAACAAATATTTTGACCATACTGGTGTTGTGGTTCAAGGAGAAGCAAATCCTTTTTCAAGTCTGCTTTAATTATGGAGAGATGATTGCAGTCAACTCCCATTATAAAGCCCTATTTTAGTTTCCCCCACCCCAAATCTTGGCTTGGAAAATAAAATATGATCTGAAAATTGCCAGATTTACTATGAAGGGAAAGGAGAATACTTAGCTTCAGACTTTGTAGAAACAGTCAAATTGTCTATGAGTTACAGGACATTAAAAATATACCCTAAAATGAAATTTAGATTTCTCTGTCTCCCTCCAGCTCAAACAGCTTACTATCCTTTCAAACTTTCCATATATATCCACATGCCCATGGCTATATTTGAAGAGATCAGGTTAAAATTAATCAAATCTATTACCAATTTTTGGGCCCAATCTTGCTTCTACTGATGTTGATGGGAATTTTCTTCCTACTGAGATCAGTAAAAGCAGGATCAGGTACTATGTTTAAGCAGGTTGTCCTATATTGGCTGGCTATACCTCAGAAAGAATGAGGGTGTTTCAATAGCTGTCAGCTGTTTTCTCAACACAACCAATAGAAGCCTGTATTTTTAGTTGGGGGGGGGGGGGAGTTAAGCCCAGGGATTGGATTTTTAGCTAGAATGCCAGGTTCAAGACTTGACTATAACAGTCTCTGTGCTATTTCATTACGGAGAGGTGATAGCCTCTCATTAGTTAAGCTTTCATAGTCCCATTTATAAGGCTAATTTTGACCCTCCTAAAAATTAAATTTCTGCTGCTTTCACATTTTTAAGGTGAAGTCTCATTGACAGTTGCAATGTTTTATGAAAATTTTGGTTAGATGGATGAAATCTTTGAGATTAAAAGACAAACACAGCTCCTCTTAATTTTTCTGTGTCTTAACTTTTCCTTCAGTCCTTTTATTACATTACATCATAGCATTTGAGATGTAGATACCTATCATTAACTGTAAATTAAACCTGAGTCTCTGTCAATGAAGCAAACAGAGAAAAAAATAACAACAACAGATAATATATTAATGCTCTATTTGTGAGCAAGCTAGGTCTGCTTGGATGAACAGCTAGGTATCAGTACAGAACAGTTAGGTATTATTATAATTTTCAAATATGAAAATAAACAGTTCCAGGATGTGGTAAAATAATCCCTCCTGCATACACCACCAAAATGCCCGTTTGGCTTATGTACAGGTCGAGTCTTCAGAGGAGTAATTGAGGTTCAGAGAGTTTAAGTGACTTGATATAGGTGACACAGGCAGCTGTGTCAGAGATGGGACAAAACAGTGATTCTGAAGGATAAACCCTCTTATCCACTAGACCACAGTGTCTCTCAAAATTGATTCAAAATAGCAGCTTGGAGGCCAAATATGAAATGGCAACAATAGTGCCTCTCAACTTTTGTACAGTGCTTTGAGATCTGCAGATGACAAGACAAGTTATAAGTGCAAAGCATTAGCTGACACTTTTTTTTCTTTTCTTTTCTTTTTTTTTTTATAGGGCAACTAAGCCAGAGTGGTTCAGTGATAGCTGCTAGGCATTGTGGTCAAGTTTGTCAGGCACTGGCTCTAGAATCAAGGGACCAAGTTCTAGCCTTAGGTTAGACACTTATTATGCTATCATTTTTCATGAAGTACTCTTCACTATCATTCAGAATGACAGAAGGCTGTGCTGTGTAAAATTGTGACCTATGCATTTCTTTATATTTGATAAGTATCCCATTTGTTTATTGTGTGGGCAAGAAAAGAATATTGATGTGCTTGACTACTCTTCCTTATTTTTAAGTGCTTGATTCTGTAAAATATGTGGTAAGTGACCATAATCTAATTACCTAGCAACCTTAACTAGTCTTTGAAATGAAGTTATTTTTGTTTGTTTTGGATTTAAACAGTCTATATAACTCATCTCAGCTCTACAAAATAATAAAATGTCACAGACATCTGAATCCAGATACTACTCAAGTTAAGATATGGTACACTCATCCAGGTCTTTCAAAGTCAGACAGTAAGTCACTCTCTCTGAGGAGGGTCCTTTCAATTATAGAATACCCCTATCTGATCTTCTTACAAGTGTAGCTGCCTTCCCTCTTTCTGCCATCAAAGCAGCGGGAGGGTGACAGTCATTTCCAGATAACCCAGGATGTAGAATTTGGACTGCATGTAATGGATGAGGCAAGGCACCACACAATGAATAACGAACATAACAAATAATCTTACTTATCTGTCTCATTCACTGAGCAACATCCAACCTATACACTGAGGGGACAATCATGTTCCCATTGAAGTCAGTAGGAAAACTCCTAGGGTGTAAAACTGACTCCACTGAAGTCAATGGCAAAACTTCCATTGACTTCAGTGGGATCAGGATTTTGCTCCTATTGATTACAATGGGAGTAGAAGAGAACCCTAAACAGGGTAGGGGTCTTGTGGGGGCAAAATAGTACAGTATATGATAATAGAACAAAAATCTGTACCATCCTACTTATTTACAAGAGGGCAAAGCTAAGGCTGCACTGACATTTCCAGACTTTTGACTGCTTCACTCAGCTACCTTAGAATTCTTTTATAACATTATTTTGTTTTTTGTACAAAATATATGATCAGAATAGGCCATATTCTTCTATGATATAATCCCATTGGAGTCAGTGGAGTTACTCCAGTATTGCCTTTGGTCCAACATTTAATATACTTACTTTTATAGGTATTAAATACTGAATAGCCATAGTAGCACTTAATGTATAGGCTTAATCCTAGACATAGTCTTTCTGAACATGCTTAGATTAAAGAAACACACTCACATGGCTGTGGCAGAATAAGCAGTTGAGTTGGACTATCTAAGTAATCTCTAGACAACATACCTGTGAGTTGGAAATTAAATCTTGCTCCTGATATGCAAACAAGCACACAAAGCATCACATCTGATTTAAAAGGCCAAATTTTCAGTGGCTTGGTCTCCCTCTGAGCCTGCAAATAATCTCTGGTAAAAATCTTAATGAAATATCTAACTGTGGATGGGGGGCAAGTTGTAAGATGTGCAGCTACTAAGATTTTCACCCCCAGCTTCATTTCTGGATGCAAAAACCTGTATTTACATTTCTGTGAGCACAAAGACAAATTGAAAGTCTAGCTCTCAGCCGTAAAATACTCATGTCCATTATTGATACTACATATACGACACTCAGTCGGGAGTTGGTTTTACCCTGGCATGATATACAGTCACAGACAGACACCTTGCATCCTTTTCAATAATACCTAAAATATTACATCAGAGAGGATTCCACTGAAACATATCATACAGTTAGGACCATTGTAAGACTTGAAGGTACTTGATTTCTTGCCATGAAGTATTCTATTTAGTTAAACACAGAATAAGTGCTGCCACTGATTATAAGGTTATAGATGAACATAGAGGGTGCCAAATTCTGCACTGTTATTCTTGTGTAACTCAGGAGCATCTCAAGTAAAGTTAATGGAACTTCTTTGGAATTACACCAGGATAACTGAAAGCTGAATCTGGCCCAAAATGTGTAATTTTCTGTAATGGGTATTTAAACAACAACCTCTCCCTTCCATGATTTTAACATATCTAAATACTGAATGTTCTACACTATTTATAAAGAGTATTACCTAGATATGGGCTGGAATATTCATAAACAGAATAATTTTGCTCAAAAACTGGATCTGTGTTGTCCCTATTTCTCTAATGGATTGAACCAAACCTCTGGAATGCCCCCTGATTTGGGGACAGTTTGGATTTAGAATTGACCTTTGTACTTCAGGCTCATCTCTCATTCTTCCATGAGACACTAATTTTCATGTCATGTCAGCAGTAAAGAATACACTGCAGTTGTATCATAAATAAAACAAAATATGTTCTGTAATTTACAGAGCTACCACACAAAACCTTTCAATGGCCCATTACCAGGAAGAGAAACTCTTGTTTCCATTGGTAACAGTAAAAATGGGAAGTGTTAATTGCCTTTAGTAGCATTGCTTGTGTCACTTTATTTTATAGTATCCCTGCCAGAAACTTGAGTTACACTGTAACAAAAATCAATATTTCCAGCTACAAACAACTTGTGGTTCTTTTTCTCAATTTAATGATTAAACTGAATGGCTTTGTGCTCATTTATTAGTCATAATATCTTCACTGAGTTACATTCATGAAATATTTTATCCATTTTTGCACTGATTATTTTAATTGTTTTATTGCTATTGAACGTAGCATGTAGAATGTGTGAAATATTGAAGATATAACAGTGAGGTGAGAGAGAATTGCAGTCAACAGCCCAAGGCAAGTTACGTTCTCAGAATTTGCCTTCAAAATCTTGGAAAGATATAATCATACTCAAACAATTTTGCATACTTTATCTTTTTGCTGGGAGGTATATTTTTACTCAAGACTATAGCACTCCAGGGGATGTTTTTTTCAGGCTGATTTTTATCCTGTAAGCAAATCTGCAGTCTTCCAGTTTTTAAACGAATATATTTTTCAGTGATTACAGAAGTGTTAAATTCAAAGCTTTGATTTTTATTTATTGTTTCTGAAACTTGCTTAGAGTCACAAGTGTTATAAATAATTAAACATGATGTTCTATAGTTTCTGTCATAGTTGTCACAGGATTATTTATTATAGATTTCATTTTTGTTTATTTTCTGTATTTGTATTAACAATACCTTATTCTTCTCTTACATGGAATCCTAAAATATCTCAATTAACTCTTGGCCCCTAAAGATAAGTATTCTTAGATCCTGTACCTAAATATTTTCTACTCCAGTACCACTCTTTCCACTCCACTAGAATCCCTACCTTTTTGCTTCTCCTCTTCTCTTGGAGAAAGGGCCGGCTCCAGGCACTGGCTGAGTAAGCAGGTGCTTGGGGTGGCTAAGGGGAAGGGGCAGCAAGTCAGGCTCTTCAGCGGCAATTTGGCAGAGGGTCCCTGTCCCTCTCGGAGGGAAGGACCTGCTGCCGAATTGCCGCCGAAGAAGAAAGCGATGCGGTGGAGCTGCCACCGATTGCGATCGCAGCTTTTTTTTTTTCCGCCGCTTGGGGCGGCAAAAACCCTGGAGCCAGCCCTGCTTGGAGATCCTTCCCACATCCTTAGACTTCTCCTCTCTTCTTCCTGCACCAATCACCAAAATACCTTGCTTCCTCTCTCAGCAGGTCAGCATCAGCATATTGATGGCAGGTAAGAATGAGGTGACTTCTCCCACTTCAGTGCATTCACAGAGAGCACAAGTTTCAGGGTATAAAACTTGAATCTCAGGCAACTATGACAAAATCTCATTATGCAACCGGAAAAAAAGAAGCTCCTGTATACAACAGAAGAATATCAAGAAGATAAATTCGAAGGCAACAGAGTCCAAATAACACAGGAAAATGGAGACAGGGCAGAGATCAGACAGACAAGAAGCCTCAGCACAAAGAAATGACCAGCAATGAGCCTGGCAATCAGGAAGCCACCATCAAGCCTCAAGCTTCATTTAGTGAGATAAAGTTTTGTGGAGCCAAGGATTATGTTAACTTTATTTCTGATAATGATTTTAATTCAGCCCTTAAATTTTATTGTAATTTGAAGTTAAACAAATAGCTTCTGCTATTAAACCTTGAACAGTTGGACATTGTGTATCTGTGAAGAAAACATAAGCTGGCTGAGCTAAACAGATTTTGTGGCATTGAAACTTGAATGTAAGATTCTTAATTTTTATTTATCTTTTATTAGTATTTATTAGTTGTATGGCAGTAGTGCTTAGAGGCCTTGATTAGGCACTGTACAAACTGATAGTAACATGCCTGTTTTAAATCCCTCTTTAAGTGAGTCAATGGTGTGACAGACATTTCAATCACCTGCAATATCTTTGGGGACCATACTAGATTAAGTGTATTAATAGTGTATGTATTGCTGAGGGCCTGCAACTGTAAGCAACTGCAGTGGTGAGGGTTCCCACAGCTCCTCCAGGAATCAAAAACTGTGTGGGGTGATTAAGGTGACTCACTTAGGTTGTAAACATTTCCAGAGGGGTGCCACAAGAGAGGCTAGCATATACTGATTCAAACTGGGGGGTTTATTTTAGAGACAAAGAAAGTGCTTCTGGCATAAAAAGGGTGGCTTTAAACTGACTCAAGCCTTCTTTCTGATCCAGCAATGGACAGGACATTCTGTACAAGGGAGCCCCCAACCCTGGCAGAAGGGGTGAAAAGGCTTTGGCCTACTAAGGCCCCATAAAACCAGTGGGTGACTCCTGGTATGTTTTTTGTGTGTTTAAATCTGTTTAATATTTTTGTGAGTCCTCTGTAATGCTTTTACTTTAAGAATAAATGTACTTGCTTAGAGAGAACTGTGTGGTAATATGCTGTTCATAGCCCTCAGAGAGAACACAGTTCAGCCTTTAAACCTCCAGTCAGAAGGGAGTGGTATCAGGGTCCCTGCCAGAGACAGGTGATGGCTGGAGCCCTGATACCTGAGTGAGAACTCCTGGAGTGGACCACAGAGGGGGCACACAGGTGCAGTTACCCTGAAACAGAGACACATGGGCTAAGAGAAAGTTGAGATTATTGAGCATTTTGTTTTAGTAATTATTTAAAACATTCTTCCAATCCTTATTGGAGCCTCTGGGGACTTCCATAGTACAATGAATAAATATAAAAATAATATGGGCTACTACCAGAGGCAGGATACAAGATTAACTTGACCAGCATTCTGATCAGGTATTGCAACTCTTATGGTTGTAAAGGGACACTACTCTCATTCAATGTCAAACATCTGAGAGTTTTCTCATCCCATAAAAACTAAGTACGAAAACTGGTTTTGTTCTCTTGCTACCTGACTGTGCCAAGAGAGCCTTCCATGCAAACAGGATTGTTCCTGTTGGAAAAAAGTTTGGAAGAGAGCATTGAAAATGGCTAAAGTGGAAGTAAAATGACAGCCCTGACTAAAATTACTAAAGGAAATAAATATGGAACTTGTTCACTTTGCTAATACTACTCCATAACCTTAATGTCAAGGGAAACTGAACTGGGGCTTTAGCTTCCTCCTGACAATAAAAAGGTGAGAGTTGTTATGTTCCTCAAAAAAATGTACTACAATATTGAGCCCATTTTGCCACCTAGTCCTGGATGTGGGGGAGGGAGTCTGATGTAAGTGGCAGAGGGCATGGCAAATTAAACCATCCATGTCCCCTGCTTGCTCAACTGACAGAGTTCTTACAAGCAAGTACCCAAGCACTGAATACCAAATAGGAAAGTGGGGCATAAAGAGGTCATTTTGCTGTGCAGGATATTTTACTGCAATATTTTAATACATTCTCTCTGGCAATTTAAATGACTGCAGGTGGTTTCATATTAATTTAAGAGCTTTCATAGTAAATGAACATGAAGCACTAATCTATCAGGATGGAGGGGGGAAATCCTACAATAGCTGCAACTGCAGTTTTATATTACTAATTAGCTACTCAATACAAGATACATTAATGCAGCTGTTCTGGTGAACCATTAAACTATAAAGATAGGAAGACAATGAAAGGAGAATGACCTTCTATATGTCAAAGTATATTGCTGAAGGCATCTGCAGCTAATGGGCCTGTGCTTGATCATTCAGAAAGAGTAAATAGGTTTATTAGCTTACTCAGCTGGAAATGCTTAGTAGCTGCTGGTCATATGACACCAAATTTAATTCATGGCTCCGTTAGCTCTAAAGTGAACATAATCTTTTCAAACTATTATTCAAATTTCCTGAAATGTGAGTGGAAAGCAGGAGATTAATGTGAACACTGGAGAGAAAAAATAGTCTCTCTATTTTCTGTCCTAAATTCTTACAACATCTGATTTGAATTTGGGGCTCTTACAACGTTAAGTACCTATTTAGGTCTACACTACAGCCGGGATCAACGCTCTGAGATCGATCCACAGGCAGTCGATTTAGCGGGTAAAGACCCGCCAAATTGACAGCAGACCACTCTCCAGTCGACCCCTGACTCTATTCCCGACGAGAAAAGTAAGTTTCTTTTCTCCCGTCGACCCCCCGCGGTGTAGACCCTGCAGTAATTCGACCTAAGGTATGTCGACTACAGCTACATTATTCACGCAGCTGGAGTTGCGTAGCATATGTCGACTTACCATGGTAGTGTAGACATTGCTTCGTTTGATGTCTTCAAAGCTGCCTGAAGTACATATCAGGCTTACTGCAACTGTAAAATTAGAGTCACAGAATTATAGAATCATAGAAGATTAGGCTTGGAAGAGACCTCAGGAAGTCATCTAGTCCAACCCCCTGCTCAAAGCAGGACCAACACCAACTAAATCATCCCAGCCAGGGCTTTGTCAAGCCGGGCCTTAAAAATCTCTAAGGATGGGGCTTCCACCACCTCCCTAGATAATCCATTCCAGTGCTTCACCACCCTCATAGTGAAATAGTGTTTCCTAATATCCAACCTAGACCTCCCACACTGCAACTTGAGACAATTGCTCCTTGTTCTGTCATCTGCCACCACTGAGAACAGCCGAGCTCCATCCTCTTTGGAACCCCTCTTCAGGTAGTTGAAGGCTGCTATCAAATCCCCTCTCACTCTTCTCTTTTGCAGACTAAACAAACCCAGTTGCCTCAGCCTCTCCTCGTAAGTCATGTGCCCCAGCCCCCTGATCATTTTCGTTCCCCTCCACTGGACTCTCTCCAATTTGTCCACATCCTTTCTGTAGTGGGAGGCAATACTCCAGATGTGGCCTCACAAGTGCCGAATAGAGGGGAATAATCACTTCCCTCGATCTGCTGGCAATGGTAGCCTTCATGGCAACAAGGGTACACTGTTGACTCATATCCAGGTTCTCATCCACTGTAATCCCCAGGTCCTTTTCTGCAGAACTGCTGCTTAGCCCATCGGTCCCCAGGCTGTAACAGTGCATGGGATTCTTCCTTCCTATGTGAAAGACTCTGCACTTGTCCTTGTGGAATTCATCGGATTTCTTTTGGCCCAATCCTCTAATTTTTCTAGTCCCTCTGTATCCTATCCCTACCCTCCAGTGTACCTACCACTCCTCTCTGTTTAGTGTCATCTGCAAACTTGCTGAGGGTGCAGTCCACGCCATCCTCCAGATCATTAATGAAGATATTGATCAAAACCGGCCCCAGGACTGACCCTTGGGGCATGCCGCTTGATACAGGCTGCCAACTAGACATGGAGCCATTGATCACTACCCTTTGAGCCCGACGATCTAGCCAGCTTTCTATTCACCTTATAGTCCATTCATCCAGCCCATACTTCTTCAACTTGTTGGCAAGAATACTGTGGGAAACTGTATCAAAAGCTTTGCTAAAGTCAAGATATATCATGTCCACTACTTTCCCCATATCCACAGAGCCAGTTATCTCATCATAGAAGGCAATCGGGTTGGTCAGTCATGACTTGCCCTTGGTGAATCTGTGTTGACTGTTCCTGATCACCTTCCTCTCCTCCAAGTGCTTCAAAATGTTTTCCTTGAGGACCTGCTCCATAATATTGCCAGGGACTGAGGTGAGGCTGACCGGTCTGTATTTCCCTGGGTTCTCCTTTTTTAAAGATGGGCACTATATTTGCCTTTTTCCAATTTCCGGGACCTCCCCTGATCGCCATGAGTTTTCAAAGATAATGGCCAATGGCTCTGCAATTACATCCTGCTCTGGAGCATACACATAGGAACCTCACATTGCCTTCATAATGTCAGATTATTGGACCTAAATCAGAATGTATATTCAGAGTAAAACTATCAAATTTATTTTTCAGACTACATTTCATTGGATTACGTTGGATCTGATTCTGCTACTCATACTTGCATTGAGTAGTACCATACTCCACCAGCTATGCACTACACCTGGAATCATGGTCAGGCACTTTAGCCCTTGGACAAGACTGTACACCCTAGATCCACAGGTGGAAGGGACCCTTTACACCCTTCCCCACATTAGATACAGAAGGAGGTTCCATGCACCTCAGTGACACCTTTCCCACTCTAACTCTGGCCCTATGGAAGCCTTTCCACATGGTCTGCTGAGGAAGGCTGAAGATTGAAGAGAAGGCTGACTGAAAGGAGCGCTGGGTGGACAGGGAAGGATACAAATTACACATGTATTTGCTCCTCAGAAATTAGTAAAAAGGAGATAATACAACTCCGGGCTCTTATTTTTTCCTGCTCCCCAGCAGAGGCCATTGCAACCAGGCAGAAGCTCTAGTAGCACAGATCCAACAGACTCTTACTTCCAGAGAACCAGAGTGGGAGGCGGTCAAGCTCTAGAGCTGATGTAAATGGCCTGGGGTTGCACCAGGTTTAAGGTGTCCCTTGAGGATTTTTCCATGGGGGTGACAAATTCCACCCCCACATTGGACAATATTGGAGAGGTTTCTGAAAAGGGTTTCCTCTGGAGAATTCCTTCCTCCAAGACCCACTTTGACTGTTTTTTCCATGGGAGGGAATGATCTGGATCTTGTAACTAAGTACACCTAAAAAGGATTCAACAGGGATTTGGGAACCAATCCTGCACCACTGAATTCAATGGGAGCTTTGCCATTGATTTCAATGGGATCAGGATCAGACTCTTTGTTTGGGAACAATAATTCTCTAATATTTCATTCCTTGAGCCACTTCTACTTCCATGTGGTCATATTTGTTGTTAAGTTTTTATGTATATGTACATGATGTTTGCCAGAATGAGATTTTAGATCAACAAAGTAATGATGTTAATAGAAATGTTTCTGTGGAAACTCAATTTATTTATTTATTTATTCATTTCCTGGAGGCAATTAGGTATGGCCATTACCATTAACTCCCAATGTGGCTATTTTGTGATGAAGTTAAAAAAATTAAAAGGTACTGTAGAAAACAGCAGGGCTTTGCTAAATTCCTGGGTTATGCTTTACAAACCCCAGTAAAATTTGGTGGCTCATATTGTGGTCTGAAATATTGTTCAATTTTTGCAAAGTGTCCATTATTTTGTAAATTGTGGAATTATTCTGAACATTTTCACGTAACTTTGAGAACTCTAACATACTTCAGAAAATTTCCCATTATTGCATTTCATTGTACAAACCACAAGCCAGGTTTTGCTGAATGAAACTTGCCTTTTGCTTATGACAAAATCTATGTAAAACTGCCATGATGACAAATGATTCTAATCAAACTTGCCAGTTTCACTTATCAGTGTGAACTTTCCACACGGTCATACAAAGCACATCCAAGAAGTTGGGGGGTTGTGATGTAATTGTCATTTTTAAAAGATATGATACATATATTTAAATGAAGGTAAAGTATGCATATTCTAAGTCTGTTTTAAAATAAGTTAACACACATATCTTTACTTATAACTGCTTATTCAGTATTGCAACTTAAAATGATATTTACCATATTGATCTGATTACAATAAATGTTGGCATTTTCCTGTCTGTTGAATGTAGCTTAGAGGTGAGGGATTTATAGTAAGATAAAATAAATGCTTCCTTTTAAACTTGCCAAGTATAATACATTCCTAAAAGAAGCAATACTGGCTATGATTTTTATTAGAAATGTTATACTTTTCATATACAATATTAGGTTTAATAATATGTTTCAGATATATGGTGAGCATGTTAATTCATATTTGCTAACTTACTGAAAGGACACGTGTACTAAAACTTGATACATCATCCCACACTACAGCTGCCTGCATTTATTGCAAAACCCATGAAAAAGCTGTTTGGATTTTTTAAAGTGAACACATTTTTCTTGCAATGCAGCCATGAAGGAAACAAGTTTTATCTGACCCTCCAGAAATAGAATCTAAGTAATTTTCAATAATTTATATTACTGTATCTTTAACATTTCACCTTTTCATAGAATCATAGCAGATTAGGGTTGGAAGAGACGTCAGGAGGTCATCTAGTCCAACCCCCTGCTCAAAGCAGGACCAACACCAACTAAATCATCCCAGCCAGGGCCTTGTCAAGCCGGGCCTTAAAAATCTCTAAAGATGGAGATTCTACCACCTCCCTAGGTAACCTATTCCAGGGCTTCACCATCCTCCTAGTGAAATAGTGTTTCCTAATATCCAACCTAGACCTCCCACACTGCAACTTGAGACCATTGCTCCTTGTTCTGTCATCTGCCACCACTGAGAACAGCCGAGCTCCATCCTCTTTGGAACCCCCTTTCAGGTAGTTGAAGGCTGCTATCAAATCCCCTCTCCTCACTCTTCTCTTCTGCAGACTAAACAAGCCCAGTTCCCTCAGCCTCTCCTCATAAGTCATGTGCCCCAGCCCCCTGATCGTTTTCGTTCCCCTCCACTGGACTCTCTCCAATTTGTCCACATCCTTTCTGTAGTTCGGGGCCCAAAACTGGACGCAATACTCCAGATGTGGCTTCACCAGTGCCGAATAGAGGGGAATAATCACTTCCCTCGAGATAGTTGTCAATGCTGCTACTAATGCAGCCCAATGTGCCATTAGCCTTCATGGCAACAAGGACACACTGTTGACTCATATCCAGGTTCTCATCCACTGTAACCCCCAGGTCCTTTTCTGCAGAACTGCTGCTTAGCCCGTCGGTCCTCAGCCTGTAGTGGTGCATGAGATTCTTCCGTTCTAAGTGCAGGACTCTGCACTTGTCCTTGTGGAACTCATCAGATTTCTTTTGGCCCAATCCTCCAATTTGTCTAGGTCACTCTGGACCCTATCCCTACCCTCCAGCGTATCTACCTCTCCTCCGCAGCTTAGTGTCATCTGCGAACTTGCTGAGGGTGCAATCCATTTCATCATCCAGATCATTAATAAAGATGCTGAACAAAACCAGCCCCAGGACTGACCCCTGGGGCATTCCGCTTGATACTGGCTGCCAACTAGACATAGAGCCATTGATCACTACCCATTAAGCCTGACAATCTAGCCAGCTTTCTATCCACCCTACAGTCCGTTCATCCAATCCATACTTTTTTAACTTACTGGCAAGAATACTGTGGGAGACCGTATCAACGGCTTTGCGAAAAGTCAAGAAATATCACGTACACTGCTTTACCCTTATCCACAGAGCCAGTTATTTCATCATAGAAGGCAATCGGGTTGGTCAGGCATGACTTGCCCTTGGTGAATCCATGTTGACTGTTCCTGATCACTTTCCTGTTCTCCAAGTGCTTCAAATGCTTTTCTTGAGGACCTGTTCCATGATTTTTCACCAGAAATCTTTCTGGTTTTACTTTAAACATGTTAAACATATCCAGCTAGATAGAAATGCCTAATCAAATGATCTTTTCCTCGAAAATGCTTACTGTAAATAAATTTTCTGACTTGTTACTCCTGAATGCAGATCTTTAAGATGCTAATTACTCTCATTACTCTATTTACTCTCATGACTTCACAAAGGCTACGTCTACACTGCCACGTATGTCGGTATAACTTAAGTCACTCAAGGGTGTGAATAAACCACGCCCCTGAGCAACATAAATTATACTGACCTATGCGCCCGTGTGGACAGCGCTATATCGGTGGGAAAGCTTCTCCCATCAACATACTGCCACTTCTTGAGGGTGGATTAATTAAGTCGACAGGAAAACTTTCCTGGTTTAGAGCGGCTACGCTAGAGAGCTTACAGCAGCGCAGCAGCAAGCTTTCTAGTGTAGCCACAGTCTAAATTACACACACACACACACACACACACACACACACTTTTGATGGAAATTATATACTGTATTACTTGTATTACATAATATGGCCTAGAGACCCAAGTCAGGACCTCCATTGTGTTAAAGTGCTGAATAACAGAGGTGGTGGCACAGTCCATACCCCAAACATCTTACAAGATAAATAAAATCTAAACATGTGATACTAATTTTGATAAGATTTGTAAATATTTCATCATAAACTTTTAACTATTAGTTAATTTACAGCTAATAATTTTTTTATACTTAGGATACTTTAGAAATCTTACATACACAAAATACACATGTGCAGGTACAAACACTCGTTCACACACTTCTGTAGTGGAAGACCTATATAAATTGTTATATTCTAAAGTGAACTTGTGGCCCTACATACACTACTCCTATAAGAAAGAAATGCCATGTGAATTTAGTCATATGTGTATAAATAAACCCATACATGCTGGGATGCTTACATGGGTGACATTCACCCTAGTGCAGAGACCACAGCACCACTTCAGCATTCAAAACGGGGAAAATTCAGACTTGCCCTAAAAGGGTATCTTTCTGGTCTGTTTGGGCAACAGAAGTGACTCAAGAGCAGGTGCTGAGGATTTGGCCTTGTGAAAGGGTCGCCCAGAGGATTCAGGGGTCCTGGGGTCTTCGGCGGCGGGGGGCCCCCTCCGCCGAATCGCTGCCAAAGACCCGGCACTTCGGCGGCGGGTCCCGGGGTGGAAGGACCCCCTGCCGCGGGTCTTCAGGGCACTTCGGCGGCGTGTCCCAGAGCAGAAGGCCCCCCCCGCCACTGAACTGCCGCCGAAGATCCGGAGCGGAAGAAGCTCCGGGGGCCCGGGCCCCACGAGAGTTTTCCGGGGCCCCCGGAGTGAGTGAAGGACCCCGCTCCAGGGGCCCTGAAAAACTCTCGTGGGGGCCCCTGCGGGGCCCGGGGAAAATTGCCCCACTTGCCCACCCCCCCGGTGGCCCTCCCTTGTGATGGGTGCGCAGATCCCACACTAGAGAAGAAGGAACTAAGGAGCAGCTCTGGAAGTGACCCTGCCTATCTGCACCTGCAAAGCCTGCACAAGCTGGAGGCAGAGATTGCAATGGGAGGCTGACAGTGGAAGGGAGCAGACCTATGCTCTGGGCTTGGCGATACTGACCACCTATCCTGCAAAGAAGGGACTGGTGACTTTTGAAGCTCAGAAACTTTAATTTTGTGTTTGGTTCTTTATTTTTCCTGTGGCAAGAGGAGAAAATGATCCTGGTAGGAAATGATCCAGATCCAGGAAGGCAGCTACATACCACCCCAAGGTGTAGGTCTTAGCTGCCTAACTTTTGGCCCTGGATTAGAGTCCAGTAGAGAGTGTAGGCCTGGGCTACCCTACCAACTCTTTCGGAGGGGACAATGACCAAGTCTATCCCTGGGTAGGGAACCTAATTGGGAAAGATCCTGAAGGTGCAAGGGCCTGGACCCTACAACCCCCACCCAAGGGGAAAGCACTGAAGGCCTTGCTGACTTCTGAAGATTTCCACAACACTTATGTGTACCTTAAAGACTTGAATGTGAGACCTGTCCAGAGGACGGAGTCGCTAAAAGGACAGATCCCACATACAGTGGATCTGTTGTGAGAAAGGAGAACGTCCGGGAGGAGGATAGCCTGCCACACCCAGCCTGACCATTAGGTGTCACTGCAGGTGAGCATTCCCCTTCACAGGCCTATAACGTCACATTTTGCAGCTCAATATTGTATTAATTGCTCCACTGACTTTGTAATGTTTAAAAACAATCACTCTATTAATGCTGGAATTAAAAGAGCAATGTGTGCTTCTGTACCAGTTCATCTTTGGGGACTGAATGAATTTATAAAACTAACGTTACGCCTGAGAAAGAGACCCGTCTGTCTTTATGTACTATTGTTTCTTAAGTAGTTCTTCACAAGGAAGTGTATATTGCTTACTTTTTCAGGTTTGCCTTATAGCCCGGTGATGTTATGTATGCGGACTTCCAAATCTAACCACCCACATGCAAAACATAGTTTGCATGTGAATCACTCACTGCAGCAGAAAAGACTCACCAGATTTCCAAAAGGGATTATGTGTATCTAAAAAGAAAGCATATACAAGTCTTAAAATAACAGTAGAGGACACTTATATATATATATATATCACTGTTTGTACATATTTATTCATCATGGCTATTATGGCAGTGTCAGGGTGCCAACTAAGAACAGGACACTATTGTGCTAGGTACTGGAGCAAAACAGAATGAGGGACAGTCATTGCCCCAAAAAGGTTTAATCTAAACAGACAAGAGAGACAAACAGTGGGGGAAAATATATAACACACAGGCAGAGCAAACAATGGGATGGTGACTAATGTTAGTTCTGCAATTTTATTTATTTATTTGATTTTGTTTTGTTCTGTAAATCCTTTCACTGAGGTTATGTTAGATGGGGATTAGCTAGATGGAAAGGCAAAGGAAGGGAGAGGAAGGGAGGGGCAGGAGGGGTTGGAGAAAACAGCCATTCAACACAGGGGAGAGGATGTTCAGAGTGAAAACGATAGAAAGCAGTGTGATATCATCAGTGTCCATCAGTCCCTGCTTGAACTGTTTTCTAAATCTGCTGTGCTCGCTTCAGTCTCTAGCCGCCTCCCCCCACAATCTCTTCCCCAAAGCCCATATAGGGAGGAGGAGAAACCACATGGGCCATAATGGCTCCAGAGGAAGATGGGGTGTCACCTGCACAGTTCAGAGTCTGCTGCTCAATGTTTAAGCAGACCCTCAGATTCTTCTTTTTTTTAAAGATGGGATTTATGTAAAATTCTGGTGGGAGAAGGTACCACAGACTCTGCAGTGAGGATATTGTCTCTTTCAGTGGGCTTTACAATGACCCTTTTTAAAAATACAGTTATAGAGTCTTCACTACCAGTAACTCATGAAGATATGCTTATCCTAGTGGATATTTGTGATCATATGTAATTTATCATAAAAATAAACATCACAGTGCAACACAGTGTTCTCATTATGCAGCGTTTGATCATTTTGCCTTCAGTACTCTGTTTTGTCACCTTTTAGTATACATGCCTTTTCTATGTCTTCATGTAAGCTACAAGATCCTATTTTTCTATTAGCCTGAAAACCTGAAGAAACCTGCAATGAAACTGATGTGGGAGTTCTGCATCTTATAAAGAGGCCAGGCATATGATGGTCCTTTTCGCTTCCCCCACATTTTTCCTAAATATACTTTGGAAAAGAAGAATCAGGCAAACTGTAGGAAAACAACACAGCTCAGTACCCAGGCTATGTGAGGTACTACCTGGCAGAGTTTTGTTCTTGGGATTCCAAATAGGTACTGTAAAAAGATCTAAATCCATAACATTTGCTTTTTTGTTGCTTGTTTTAATTTCACTCTCTTCACCTGTGTTAGACTGGGAATGCTTTAGACTGTTGTAGGTGAGATACGTGCGCCTCAGAAAAAAAGTGGAGGATGATGATGGTCAGAAGAGCTAACAATTAAGTACTGTACTATCAAGAACAGTTCATCTCTTTGCATAAGGCAGTGGGGACCAAGAAAAGTATCTTAGCGTTGAAACAGTCCACTTATTTAACAGCACACTGTGCTGCAGGATGATCACATGACGGGTTCCACCCAGGGTACCACTTGGAACTGGGGTACTGCTGAGCCCTCTGACTCACTAGCCTGGGCTCCCTCTCACACTGTGCTGCTGTGACAAGCTGCAGACACACTCCCAGTCTTACACTTCCATCAGCATACACACAGGTAGGGACATATCCAGCTGCAGTTACATGCAGGCTCTCTCTCTCTCTCAACAGTAGAAAGGCTAAAGCCAAGGTAACACTCAGCTCCCCAGGCATGCTCAGCTCAGTCCTCGCCCCTCAATGTGGAGAGGAATATGCATCAGCCTCTCTGAGATAAGATTCCCATGCACTTCACTCCAAACTCACTGGTTTAGATTAAAACAATATAAATTTATTAACCACAAAAGATAGATTTTAAGTGATTATAAGTGATAGCAAACAGATCCAAGCAGATTACCTAGCAAATAAACAAAAACGCAACCTAAGCTTAGTATACTAAATAGATTGGATATGAATTAGCAGATTCTCACCCTAACCGATGGCACAGGCAGATTTGTAGATTCTTAAGGTACAAGCTGCATTAGCTTTACAGATTGGATTTATCAGGTCTTCATACACAGACTAGAAATCTCTTTAACCAGGGTCCAGCACTTCCCCCAGTTCAGTCTTTGTTCCTCAGGTGTTTCCAGGCGTCTTCTTGTGTGGGGAGTGAAGAACCCCAGATGATGTCACTCCCTGCCTTATATAGCTTTAGCATATGGTGGGAACACTTTGTTTCAAAACTTGGTTTCCAGACCGGTGTGTGGAAAAATATAGACGTCTCGAGTCCAAAATCATGTGGCCTGGTCACATGTCTTTGTAGAGTCATAGCAGCCATTACTTACAGGCTTACATTTATCTCAATGGAGTGTTAACTCTGAAACTAATGGTAATTATTTTAAATATCACACTTAAAAATGCAAATAATTAATTAAATATTTGATATTTGAAGACTCTGCTAGGGAGGAAAGATTATTATTAGGGAGGGGCTCAAGGAATGGGAAGTTCTGGGGGCATCAAGATTCTTTGAGATAAATGTATTTGGGAAAAGAAAGAAAACAGAGCAGAGGATAGATTTTTTAAAAACAAGTATTCATTACTCTACTGGAGATTGAGAAGTTCTGAAGGTTCAGATATTACACTGGAATTAGAAACTCCCAGAATATAATTCTAACGCATAATGGCTAGCTAAAATTACATACATTAGAATTTACAAAGCAGGTTCCACCAAAAATAAGTTGAACATTATGCAAGAGTTGTTTAAACAAGTCCTTCTCTCTCTCTCTCTCTCTTTATATATATATATATATATATACACACACACACACAGAGCTTCGGACTGAGAAGAAATGTTGTTGAAGGAAAAGAATTAGCAGTTGTGAATATCTGATATCTAAAAGTAGCATAATGTACAGGGATCAAGGAGAGGCCATGTTTAGAAAATGTCAGGGTTTTTATGGGCACCCCAGTTAAAAACATACAAAAACGCAGATATATGCCTATGTAACCATGGTATATTGTATTTAAAAGCCCAGAAACTGGCCAACTCTGCTGGTAATGCACCACGTGGCTATGCAGGAGATACTTTCAGGACTAGGGCTCCTACACCAAATGAGGTCCAAATGTGCAAGGGTGGCAGAAGTGTCACCATCCTGCTAGATGAAGAGCATGCCTAATGTTACTCTATAATTCCTCTCTGAAAAAGCAGCTATGCGTGGTTACAAATGGAGCACTTAACTGGCTCCTTTGGCCAGGAAGATGCATATCAAACTTGATGATTCAGAGAGAGAAAAAAATGGGGGAGAACATGAGTGGTCTGAGGAGGACTTTGAAGACATACAGGGCACCCCTAGAAAAAATGTATCCTTCTGAATTCAGTATGACTATGACTATAATTACCCCCCCCCCCAGGTGCCCTGCACACAAACGCGCACACACACTTAGCACTCAACAATGATTTCTAAATGCTTGTTAGTCAGTTCTGACTTAACTTACCCATTGTTCCTTGAATATGGATCACTGAGAATTTTGTGGTTTATTGTAAATATTGACTGTAGAAGATAAAGGTAACATGACTGTTTATAGTGCAAAGGCAACCAGCCTATCATTAATCCTAACTGACTAACTGCCGCTCTCACCAAAAACTTAACATCAGGATGAAATTGTCAGAAAAAATATCAAAGGAGGTTTTAGGGACTGCTTTCAGAAGCTGTTCTGAATAACCAAATAGTTAGTCCTGATATAAATCAGTTGGCTCATCTCAAAAGTGAGAAATAGTTCGCAACTTTATCTTTAGAGTACAGTAAAAGCTTTGTTATCTGGCATATTGCGGGAATGGGGGGTGCCACTTAGTCAAAAATTCTGGTTAAGAGTTATACTTATCAATGGAATACCAATTTTCAAAGAATTAGAATACAATAAAATGAATAAAGTATAAAATAGTATACAGGTTCTCACCAATCCAGTAGTAGAACTGCACTGCAGAGTGGTTGGTTTCCTGAAGCAATTAGGTGTATTCAGGTAAATTTTTCTATACAGTAGTTTATCTTATGACACTACATACAGTATCACTATGGGCAGTGCATGGCATACACCCAGATCACTAAAAATACACAACACAAAAACTATACAGCACATAATTTAATCTTTCTTTTATGATTCAGAAGGCACTTCAGGAGCTTGCAGTGTCTCAGGGTCATCATTGTCAACATCAATTATCATTGTAGATAGAGTCATTACAGATTCAGCCCAATGACACACCCTGGAAGCTGCTTTTTTGAATAAATCTTTGATATCAGCTTGCTTACTTGTCTTCTGCCTTTTTTGCATAAAAGTAGAGTGCAGAATGTGCAATTGCATAACCTCCTGGACAGTATACTAGTTCTGGTTACTAGATTGAAGATTTGTATTGGGAGATATAGAAATGTCAGTTAATTGAGCTTTCCAGTTTCATCATTGTTATTAATTTGTATTACAATAGCAACTAAATCCCCAGTCAAGGGCCCGGGACCCAGTGTGTTAGCTGTTGTCCATACCCGGAATAAAACAGAACCTGCCCCAGAAAGTTTATACTTTTGGCTCCTGACACAATTCAACAGGTAGCTGAAAGTGGAACTAAGTCAAGGTAACAGTAAAATGAACATATTGCATATTGCAGACCAGGGGTCGACAATCTTCAGCATGTGGCCCATAAGGGTTATCCACTGGTGGGCCATGAGACATTTTGTTTACATTGACCATCCGTAGGCATGGCCCCCCGCAGCTCCTTCTGGCCATGGTTCACCGTTCCCAGGCAATGGGAGCTGTGGGAAGCGGTGGCCAGCACATTCCTGTGGCCCACGCCATTTCCCAGAGCTCCCATTGGCCAGGAACAATGAACCACGGCCACTGGAAGCTGTGGGGGGGCCGTGCCTGTGGTCGGTTAACATAAACAAAATGTCTCATGGCTCGCCAGCAGATGATAGGCCACGTGCTGAAGGTTGCCGACCCCTGTTGCAGACAATACTCTCAGCTCACCATCTGACTACCCAAGAATACAATTTAGACTATGTTGTCAGATTGCAGTACAGCAGCATTTGCCATTTTGCATGAATAGCTCAGTGTTCTTGGTATTTCTAAATTTCACTCTAACAGAAAATGTGACTATCACAGGACAGGAAAGAACATGAGAAGCAAGTTTTAATGAATATCAATTACTTCATAATCGAGAAGGTGTATTTCTAGTGTGGTCCCACAGGGATTGGTTCTCAGTCCTACACTATTTAACATTTTTATAAATAACCAGAAAGAAAACATAAAATTGTCAATGATAAAGTTCACAGATCCACCAGAAATTGGGAGAATGGTCACTAATACAGAATAATCTGGATCATTTGATAATCTGGGCACAAGCAAACCATATGCATTTTAATATGGCTAAGTGTATACATCTAGGAACAAAGAACGGAGGCATACTTACAGGATAGGGGACTCTATCCTACAAAGCAGTGCTTCTGAAAAAGATTGAGGTTTATGGTGGATAATCATCTGAACATGAGCTTCTAGTGTAATGCTGTGGCCAAAAGAGCTAATGCAATTCTGAGATGCATAAACAGGGGAATCTTGAGTAGGAATAGAGAGATTTACCTCTGTATTTGGCACTGGTGTGACCACTGTTAGAATACTGTGTCCAGGTCTGTGGTCCACAATTCAAGAAGGATGTTGAAAAATTGGAGAGGGTTCAGAGAAGAGCCATAACAATAATTAAAGGATTAGAAAACATGTTTTATAATTATTGAACTCCCTAAATCTATCTATTTAGCTTAACAAAGAGAAGGTTAAGGGAAAACTTGATTACAGTCTATAATTACCTACATGGGGAAAATATTTATTAATGGGTTCTTCAATCTAGCAGACAAATTTAATGTCTGGAAGTTGAAGCTAGACAAATTCAGACTCGAAGGAAGGCATAATTTTTTAACTATGAGAGTAATTAACCATTGGAATAATTTACCAGGGATCACGGTGAATTCTCCATCACGGCTGATTTTTAAATCAAGATTGGATGTTTTTCTAAAAGTTATGATTTAGGAATTATTTTGGGGGAAGTTCTTTGGACTGTTATACAGGACGTTGGATTAGATTATCACAATGGTCCTTTCTGGGCTTGAAAGCTATGAATCTTTTATAACCTTTATAAAAAACATAGGTAAAGACACAAAGATGGCATTTAACCATCTCTGGAAAAAAAAAATAGCCTGTCGCATGTGTCAGCAAACAAGAGGCTGCTGATCAACACTTAGTCAATTAAAACATAAGAATGGACATACTGGGTCAGACCAAAGGTCCATCTAGCCCAGTATCCGACAGTGGCCAATGACAACATCCTGTGGCAAAGAGTTCCACAGGTTGACTGTGCGATGTGTGAAAAAATACTTCCTTTTGTTTGTTTAAATAACACTTCCTTCTTCACTTTCTCCACACCAGTCATGATTTTATAGACCTCTATCATATCCCCCCTTAGTCATCTCTTTTCCAATCTGAAACATCCGAATCTTATTAATCTCTCCTATTATGGCAGCCATTCCATATCCCTAATCATTTTTGTTGCCCTTTTCTGAACCTTTTCCCATTCCAATACATCTTTTTTGAGATGGGGTGACCACATCTGCACACAGTATTCAAGATGTGAGTATACCATGGATTTATATAGAGGCCATATGATATTTTCTGTCTTACTATATATCCCTTTTTTAATGGATTTCCAACCATTTTTTCACCTTTTTGACTGCTGCTGCGCATTGAGCGGATGTTTTCAGAGAGCTATCCACAATGACTCCAAGATCTCTTTCTTGAGTGGTAACAGCTAATTTAGACCCCTATCATTTTATTTGTATAGTTGGGATTATGTTTTTCAATATGCATTACTTTGCATTTACCAAAATTGAATTTCATCTGCCATTTTGTTGCCCAGTCACCAAGTTTTGAGTGATCCTTTTGTAGCTTTTTGCAGTCTGTTTGGGACTTCACTATCTTGAGTGGTTTTGTATCAACTGCAAATTTTGCCACCTCACTGTTTACCCCTTTTTCCAGATTATTTATGAATAATCCCTGGCGGACTCCACTATTTACCTCTCTCCATTCTGAAAACTGATCATTTATTCCTACTCTTTGTTTCCTATCTTTTAACCAGTTACCAATCCATGAGAGGACCTTCCCTCTTATCCCATGATAGTTTACTTTGCTTAGGAGCCTTTGGTGAGGGATCTTGTCAAAGGCTTTCTGAAAATCTAAGTACACTAAATCCACTGGATCACCCTTGTTCACATGCTTTTTGAGCCCCTCAAAGAATTCTAGTAGATTGTTGAGGCATGATTTCCCTTTACAAAACCATGTTGACTATTCCCCAACAAATTATGTTCATCTGTGTGTCTGACAATTTTGTTCTTAGTTTCAACCAGTTTGCCTAGTACATCACCTCTGGAACCCTTTTTAAAAATTGCATCACATGAGCTATCCTCAAGTACAAAAGCTGTTTTAAATGATAGGTTACAGACTACAGTTAGTAGTTCTCCAATTTCACCTTTGAGTTCCTTCAGAACTCTTGGGTGACTACCAGCTGCTCCTGGTGACTTATTACTGTTTAGTTTATCGATTTATTACAAAACCTCCTCTAATGACACCCTCTGATCCCATATTATCTTATACCAACAGTTGATACCTGAGTCAATCTGATTTTCTGGCTTGTTTAGATGAGTGTTGGCCTACAATAGGACGGAGTTTGATTTTGGGATGATGTGCCAATTTAGGGAATCCCTCTGTACAAATTATGAATACTTTGTGAGATTATGAACTCTATGTATGTATCTGTGCCAAGCTGCAAACTCCATTTTGAAGATGCAGCCTTTTGTCTCCTCTATCCTTTCATCTCTTTGTTGGACTGAAATTCCAACAGGGGTAGTGGCAAAGACCTAACAATAGATGGTTGTTATACTGTGATGGACCCTATTCAAAAAGGAAGGTTAGGGGAGAGGTTGCTTTGACAATAAAGTCATCTGGCAAGAGTCTGTGATCACCTGAGGAGACAGAGCAGGACATCTGCTGGCAAAAGGGCAAAAGGGATGCAAAAGGTAGGAGTTACTTTATGCAAGGGGCCATTTTTCTCCAGCTCAAGATGAGGGAGAAGCAACTAAACATGTCATGGTGCATTGGGAGGTCCTGCCACATACCTGAACAGAAATGGCCCCCAAGGAAACCCAAGGGAAGAGTGCGCTAATAAGGGGCATTGTGGTTATGGTTTTCTAAGTGATCTGTGCTCTCTTGTGCTTATCTGTTAAGTAAAAGAGCAAATCGTATTGGAATCATATGTGAAGCATTTGTGTGCATTTATAGATGTTACACTTCCCACTTGCCTCCTGAGAGAGCTAAACAGGAAGGCTTATGCCTTTGGAAGAGGGTGTGTTTAGACTGTAGAGAAGTCTGACGAGTCAGCACTGAGTGTAGGCAGCTGAACAGTGGGTTCCAGTTCTCAGGAAGGGGTGCGAGACGCAAGGTCTATGCGCCGAGAGTTTCCCTAGGGACCCAAAGACTTGTGCAGTGGCTGGGCTCTGTTCAGGCTCAAGAGGCTTAAAACACCCAGGAACCCAGCAGCTGTTCCCCTCAACAGCATTCTGGTAGGTGGTCAGTAGGGGAAGCCCGACTGGATCTGTGATAGAAAACAAAAGCTTGCAAAAACCATCTAAGGTCTAGATTGACAAGTTTTGTATTTTAAAATTGTTCTAATACACTTAGAGAACTTCATAAATATCATTTAAGAAAATAACTAACATCTCTATTGTAACCATACATTGTGAGTTCTTTGGGAAATGACCACGGGATCTGGACAACACTGGAAGTGAAACTTGAAAGGGGGAATCCAGTTGCTGAACTAGGAATCCAGGTGCTGAACTGAGCTACCAGGGATTCAAAACCGTCTCCTAGTAACTTCATTTCAGATCTGAATTTGCCTGAAAAATTGAGTGCATATGTTAGACTAGGCTGTAGGAAAATCATCCTTATCTAGCTCATCAGCAATCCCTTGGCATTTGAGGATGATTGTCTTCCATAAAATTATAGCCAGTTATCACTGGTGGATCTGCAGGTGGCTAATGAGACCGATCTGGGATCCACAGATTTTGTCACAATTGGGGCAGGCATTTCTCAATGGGGCAGGCATTTCTCAATGGAAGGGGAGGATCTGGATTATTAAATCAGGCTGTGTGGCATACTTTCCTCATTTCTCCATTTCTTGTTGTTTCAGTTGGATCTCAAAATACTTGGATCCTTGCCACAGGGTCCCTTTCCAATTTGCTTGGTTGAGGGGTGGATTTCCTATGAGTTTATGTCAATATTGCACTTCTTCATGTTGGCTTATGTAGCTATCACATATATGGTAAATAATTTAGGACCAGATTCTGCCACTTACCCTGAGTATCAATTTACTATGCACATAGTTCTATAGATATCAGTGAGACTAACTGCAAAGTAAGGTACCATATCAGTACAACACAGCATGAACAAGAGTGGCAGAATCTGGTTGTAAGTTTTGGACATAATTACAGGGGAAATATTTTATAAGGAAAGTGCTATTATACAATTTCTCTAATGTATTAGGGGCATGTTTTATTCTTCAGCATCAGCCATTTATGTCTCTTCTCCCCTGCAGACCATCACCCCCACAACAGACAAACATCTATTTTGGCCAGTGCAAGAGAAATGACATAACATTTATATCTGCATTCCCCATTCTCTTGTCTCTCTCTCACTAGGTACTGGTGCAGAAAGGGCTCTTGTTCCACATGTCCTTTTATGCAGGAACCTCTTACAAGACTTGAGCGCCTTAGAGGAATTGGTAGGATTTAGTGATCTTCTGCATCAGTAGGTCTGTCTGTTGCGGACAGAGTGATTTTTGTCATCTTGGCATATCAAATTCCATGGTGTCTAAGACTGTGCAGAGGCTGCAGTGGCAGGGGACACAGAGGTGGAAGCTTAGACAGTTTTCAGGCCATTCTTCAATCTTAGACTCTTACCTTGTCTAATGCATTTGACAGGGATAGTTTCCATATAAACGAATACCAATTAAACAAAGAATCCATAGAACAGATTGTGTAGTTACCGTTTATGTCACACTACCAGTTTTCTGTGAAAATAAACAGGATTGTAGGCCTGCTTCAGAAATCAGTTAATTGCAGATAGGAATGTTTAACTGATTTTCTTCTATTTCACCATTTTCTTCTCTTTCTGAGTTGTTTCAGAGGTGATGGCTAATGAACACAAATGTGGATTAATATGCATCTTCAAAGAAGCAAAAGGAATAAAAGAGGGTGAGTGATGAAAAGGTAACAGTCTGAGGCTATCTTATATTTTCCATGGTGCTGAAGGAAGGCAGTTGTGCATCCCAGAGAACCTCAATACTGCTTGTGCACCCCTCCCTACATCATCACAGAATCCAGACTTGCAGAGAGGACTCTGCTGAATCTGAGTCTGTTTTCCTGAAATAGTGATTTCACCCCCAACCCTCTGAAAATAAAACACGAGTAGCTCAGTGATCATAAACACCTCTACAACATCTAGTGATTGGATACATGTTTGGAAAGGGAAAATGGCTAAGGAATAAGATTCCAGTGCTGTTCTATTTTTAGTGACACAAAAGAATTCTTTGACAATGCTCTTAATTTTTATAAATTGAGGGGTTTGTATTTTCATCAGGTAGCTCATTAAATGAGAAAACACACACAGACTGTGTCAGTAAGCATTTGACTGAAGGAAAGCAAAATTAGAGAGACAAAGTGGGTGAGGTAATCTTTTATTGGACCAACTTCTGTTGGTGAAAGAGACAAGCTTTTGATCACACAGAGCTGTTCTTCAGGTTTGGGAAATGTGCTCAGGCCTTGGCTACACTGGCAATTCACAGCGCTGCACTTGCTGCGCTCAGGGGTGTGAAAAAACACCCCCCAAGCGCAGCGAGTGCAGTGCTGTAAAGCGCCAGTGTAATCAGCGCCTGCAGCGCTGCACGCTCGCTCGCAGTGCTGCAAGCTATTCCCCTCGGAGAGGTGGAGTACTTGCAGCGCTGCGCAGCGCTGGCGGCGCGACTACACTCGTGCTTCACAGTTCTGCCGTGGCAGCGCTGTGAATCCGCGAGTGTAGCCAAGGCCATAGTGTCACAACTAAATACCAGGTGGAATAGATTGTTTAGAATAAGTAGTTTACCTTGAATGGTTCCTTGAAATATGTGTTAAGTGGCCCATTAACACCTCTCCAGTCATAGGGGGGGAAGGGGGAACAATGTTGGGTGGGGGAGGGGACCTTAAATGGGTTATAAGCCATAAATCCAATGTGTCTATTCACTCCATGATTGGTAGTGTCTAGCGACATTATGAACTTAAACTCCCAGGCTCATCTTTTGAAGGTGTTGTGCAGGTTTCCTTTGAGGATGAGGTCATAGAGTGAACCTTTTATTAAAGAGTGTAGTGATTATATCTCATTTCTCCCATGTAGCTGTTATTGGGGCACCAAGTGCACTGGATGAGGTACATCACACGTTGTGATAGACATGTGAAGAACCCACCATAGATCTTGAAAGTTATGTTGTGTGGGGTGTTAATCATCATAGCAATGGAAATATGTCAACACGTTTTGCATCTGTGGTTCTGGCAGGCTCTAGTGCCGCTTTGAGTTGGTGTGTCCTACCCCAGGGACTTTCTACATGCTTCCCAAGATGCACAAACATGGGAACCCAGGCAGATCCATCATATTTGGCTACAGCAGTCTTACTGAAGGAACATTAGGACTCATAGAAACCATTGTCAAACCACTCACCACACAAAGGGCCAGGTTTCTCCAGGACACAGCTGACTTCCTCCAAAAAGTCCGAAACATTAATGACCTCCCTCAAAACACCATCCTAGCCACTATGCATGTCACTATACACCAACATCCCTCAAAATGACGACATTTACAAGACAACAGCGAACCCTCAGATATCCACTCCAAATACATCAAACTCATCCATTTCATCCTCATCCATAATAATATTACATTCAACAATGAACACTTTGTCCAAGTCATAGGAACAGTTATGGGTGCTAGGATGGCTCCCCAATATGCCAACCTCTTCATGGACCATCTTGAAGAAGAATTTCTGGACAAATGCACCCCAAAATCAATGGCATACCTTAGATATATCTAGGATATTTTCATCTTCTGGACAGATGACCTAAACTACCTCACAGATTTCCACCACAAATTCAACAACTACCACCCATCCATTAAACGCTCTCTAGAAAACTCCCACTCTAGCATCCACTTCCTGGACACCTTGATCAGCTTCAACTGTCCTTCAACCCTACAGGCAACTGTCATGCTGTCTGGAGTGGCTTATCACTGTGAGTGCTTGCCAGAGAGCAGACTGTCAAAAACAGAGCAGACACTCCAAATCTCTGGTATGTTCTATAATTAGATTTCACCAAGCCAGTGACAAATGCAAACTTCTGGATCACTTGTAACAGTTTTACCATGGAGTCATAGACAGTTCCCTTAGGGCAGGTCTACACTAACCCCCCAATTCCAACTAAGGTACGCAACTTCAGCTACGTGAATAACGTAGCTGAAGTTCGACGTACCTTAGTTCGAACTTACCTCGGTCCAGACGCGGCAGGCAGGCTCTCCCGTCGACTTTGCGGTACTCCTCTCGCCGAGCTGGAGTACCGCAGTCGACGGTGAGCACTTCCGGGTTCGACTTATCTCGTCCAGACAAGACGCGATAAGTCGAACCCAGAAGTTCGATTTGCTTGCCGCCGAACTACCGGGTAGTGTAGACCTACCCTTAGACTCTCCAGTCAATCTTGCCACCAAGGCAAGCTGAACTTAGTGATAAATGGTCAGTTACATAAAAAAAGAAAATCACAAAATATTTAGGTTGCTTCCAATCCCAGGAGACCAGCCACTTATCCCAGATCATTTGGTACCCTAGATCTTACACTAAGACAACGCCTGTATCCAATCCTGTAATAACTATCTAAAGGTTTATTAACTGGGAAAAAGAAATAAGAGTAATTTACAGGTTAAAGCAAACAAACATATACTGTACACACAAATGAGTTACAATCTAAATTCCAAGAGTGTCAGATTCAATTCAAAATGTCTTTCAGAGCGGACCCAGGGGGAACCCCTGGGGATCTGACTTCAGTTGAGTGTGTCTGGCTCTGTGAGAGTTCAGGCAACTTTAGATGAAAAATATTGATGACCACTTTAAGTCATCCCGGTTAACGTTGTTTCGTTGTTACGTTGCTGATCAATTAGGGAACATGCTCATTTAAAGTTGTGTAATGCTCCACTCTTACATTGTTTGGCTGCCTGCTTTCTCCACAGCTGGCAGCCTCCTTACACTCCCCCTCCCCATAGCGCCTCCCGCCCACCAGCAGACCCTGCAGATCAGCACCTTCCCCCGCCTCCTGCCTGCGGCAATCAGCTGGCTTGCGGCATTTTGGGGGCAGGAGGGACGGGGGAGGAGCGAGGACTTGGCGTGCAGTCTCCCCCTCCCTCCCGAACGCGGCAAGCCAGCTGATTGCCGCAGGCAGGAGGGAGGAATGAGGACTCGGCGTACAGGCCCCCTCTCTCTCCCCCCCAGGGCAATCAGCTGGCTTGCGGCATTTAGAAGGGAGGGGAGGGAGGGGGGAGGAGCAAGGACGCAGCCTGGGAAGTAAAGGGGGAGGAGGTGGTGTGGTGAAGAGGCAGGTTAAGGATGGGGGCTTGGGGCAAGGGGGGGGGAGTGGGTGGGCTAAGGGTTGAGCCCCCTGCCCCTGGTGCTTGCAGAGTAGGGGAAGCTGCCGCTGCTGCGCAACATGCTTCTCCTAGCCTACAGCACCTTCAGCCTCCTTGTTTGTGTCATCTCCAGTGCCAGTGGAGGGTAAGGCAGGGGCACCTCCCAACTATAGTACAGTACCTGTATTAAACTGCTTGTTTAAAATGTATATAATGCCTTTTGTCTGGGAAAAAAAAAATTCCCTGGAACCTAATCCCCCCCTATTTACATTAATTCTTATGGGGAAATTGGATTCGCTTAACATCGTTTCACTTAAAGTTGCATTTTTCAGGAACATAACTACAACGTTAAGTGAGGAGTTACTGTATTTTTATTTCCCTCTTCCAGCATTCAAATGGATGGGGCAAGGACTTCTGCACATACTTCACCATGACTACATGGGGCAATTAACAAGGCTTTTGTCTTATAATGGCCCACTTACTTTTCAGAAGTCCTCCTGGATGCCTCCCAGGCCTGGGTTCACAAGTTCAGAGCATTTTCACATTTACTAAGCAAATCTTACATATTTCCTTATACTATGGAATACAGACATTACAAGCGAAATGAATGCATGCAGCAACTGACAAGTGTTTCACAGAGTCTAAACACTAAATTCATTTAGTGGGGGGCAGGGATAGCTCAGTGGTTGGAGCATTAGCCTGCTAAACCCAGGGTTGTGAGTTCAATCCTTGAGGGAGCCATTTAGGGAACTGGGGTAAAAATCTGTCTGGGGGTTGGTCCTGCTTTGAGCAGGGGGTTGCACTAGATGACCTTCTAACCCTGATATTCTATGATACATTCTTATAAGACCCATACTGATTTTGAACAAAATTAACATACAGGTGAGCTGGTTTGGTCTCCAGTTATGAGTTTGTCAGTTCATAGATAATGCCTGCGGCCTCGGCAAAAGCTGGCACTTGGTTTACCAGTGTCACACCAACTATACATAATTGCAACACCTACTTTCACAGATCCCATAACCACTCCAAATACACCAAGAAATCTCATACATATAGCCAGCCACTCCAACATCACAGAATATGCTCTGGCGCAGAAAATCTAGGATATGCACCTTAACAGACGTGAAAATGTGCAGGTTTTCTTTGAAGATAAGGATTTGTAACAGGGCACAGGTGAGCCCCTCAATCTTCTGCCCCCACAAACCAGCCAGAGACCTCTGCTTTGGTGCAATCACCCGTGCTCTTTATTTACAGGTTACTCATAGACTCATAGACTTTAAGGTCAGAAGGGACCATTATGATCATCTGGTCTGACCCCCTGCATGCTGCAGGCCACAAAACCGTCCCTATCCCTTCCCTTGACTCTGCTGTTGAAGTCCCCAATCCTGTGTTTTAGTGACTTCAATTGGCAGAGACCCTCCTGCTAGTGATCCCTGCCCCATGCTGCGGAGGAAGGCGAAAAACCTCCAGAGGCTCAGCCAATCTACCCTGGAGGAAAATTCCTTCCCGACCCCAAATATGGCGATCAGTAAGACCCGAAGCACGTAGGCAAGAGTCTCCAGCCTGACCCCTGTTAGCCATTATACTATTTATCTTGGCTAATATGTTTTACCATTAAACCATTCCCTCCATAAACTTATCTAACTTAATCTTAAAACCAGACAGGTCCGTCGCCCCCACCGTTTCCCTCGGAAGGCCGTTCCAACATTTCACCCCTCTGACGGTCAGGTTAATAAAGGTTCCCACCACCTTGTAGCTACAGACAGCGTCAGGCTTACAGCCTCAGGGACTGCTAGCTTCTGCAGCCAACAGGAAAGAGCCACCTGTAATTCCCTGGTTCCTCCCCTTCCTCTCTCCTTGGCTTCCTTCCTGCCAGCCTTTATGTAGCCCCTGGCTAACACGGCCAGCAGCTGTTCTCTATTTGCCACTTAGGCCTGGGCTTACTCAGCCAGCTCCAATTCCCCTTTCCTGATTGGAGCTGGTGTGATAGAGGTCTGGCTCAGGGTTTCCTAGCCAGCACCCTGTCACAGGACTCATAGGTCAGACAGAGTGATCACTTTGTGAAAATTATCCACCCAGAGGTATTTTTGTCTTTCACAAAGCAATCACCCTATATCTGACCTATCAGTCCTCATCCTCAAAGGAAACCTTCATAACATTTTCAAAAGACGAGCCTGGGAGCTTAAAAATCACCACTCTGCTATACACTAAAAATCACGAACTGAACAAAGACACTGGATTTATGGCTTATTACAACAATCTGTAACCCACTAACCCCTCTTTTTGTCCTATGCCTGCAGTGGTGTTAACAAACCACCAGGGCCGGCTCCTGGCACCAGCTTAACAAGCAGGAGCTTGGGGCGGCCAAGGGAGAGGGGCGGCACTTGCGGCAATTCGGGGGCAGCAGGTCCCTCACTCCCTCTAGGAGCGAAGGACCTGCCGCTGAACTGCCGCCGCCGATCGCGGCTTTTTTTTTTTTTCCCAATTGCCGCCGCCGATCGCGATATGGTCCTTTACAATATGTGCTAACTATGCTAAACAATCTGTTCCACCTTGAATTTTACTGTGACACTAACAATGCCTTTCCCAGCTCTGAAGAAGAGCTCTGTGTGGCTTGAAAGCTTGTCTCTCTCACCAACAGAAGCTGGTTCAACAAAAGCTATTACCTCACCCACCTGGTCTATCACAACATATGGTGTACCTGAACCAGTGCACTAAATGACCCAATAACAACTAGGTGTGTGAAATGAGACAATCGCTGTGCTCTTGAATGAAAACACCATTTCACCCACAGGTGAACACTTTTCACAAAGCAATTACTCTATATCTGGCCTCTCAGTCATCATCCTCAAAGGAAACCTGCACAACACTTTCAAAAGATGAGTCTGGAAGTTTAAGTTCATAATGTTGCATGACACTAACAATCATAGAGTGAATAGAGACATTGGATTTATGGCTTATTACCACAGTCTAAAACCTATTATCCCATCCCACCACCTGCATCCCCCCCTCCTCTCCTGACTATGATTGGGGAGGTTTCACCAGGCCACTTCAGCTTGAATGGTTCCTTCAAATATATGTTAACTTCTTATGGTAAACAGTCTGTTCCACCTGATATTTAGCTATGGTACTCTGAGTACATTTCCCATACCTGAAGAAGAGCTGTGTGTAGCTTGAAAGCTTGTATCTCTCACCACAGAAGTTGGTCCAATAAAAGATATTACCTCACCCTCCTTGTTTCTCTAATGTCCAGGGACCAACATGGAATACACGAATGACAAATGGCAGACTGTTGTCATATTTTGTTATTGTTTTCATGCAAAATGAGCAGCAGCAATGATACATAGAATTTATTGCTGATTAATATGAAAAAGGCATGACTATGAACAGCTCAACAAGAACATTTGGGCATCAATCCCACTGCCATTGAAATAAATGGGAATTTTGCCATTGACTTCAACGGAAGCAGGATCAGACCCTACATAAATGTGCTCATAACTGTGATAATAATTCAAAAATTACCCAGAGTTGAGAGTAAGGGTGGCTGAAAATAACAAAGACAGGAAAGAGATTATATTACATAGACTGTCTAGAACAGGAGTTCTCAAACTGGGGGTTGGACCCCTCAGGGGGTCGTGAGGTTATTTACATCGGGGGTCACGAACTGTCAGCCTCCACCCCAAACCCCACTTTGCCTCCAGCATTTATAATGGTGTTAAATATATAAAAAGGTGTTTTTAATTTATAAGGGGGGGGTCGCACTCAGAAGCTTGCTATGTGAAAGGGGTTACTAGTACAAAACTTTGAGAACCACTGGTCTAGAACATGTAAAACAGGATGCCTCTTCTGGAAGTTTCTGCTGTCTCTGCACCACTGGAACATTTGTTTAAAAAAACAAAACCCTAAGCTTTGTGCTGGAAGAAAATCTTGTGATTATGAATGGATGCCCTGGTACATTCCTGAGTTAACAGTAGGGAGTTCTTGAAGAGGCATCAATGGGGAGTTAATTCTAAAGCTTATTTATGTAGATTTAAAATGCTAACTATTTCACATCTAACCAAATTAGATGATGAACCACCCAGACTGATGTTATAACAACAGATACTTAAGACAGAAAAGATTTGGGCTATTGTCATCATATCCACCCACTGCATGATTGTTCCTGACAATATTATTTGGGCATAATCTTTCATGCGTAAAAAAGTGGGTTTTTTACCCACGAAAGCTTATGCCCAAATAAATCTGTTAGACTTAAAGGTACCATCTGACTCTCTGACAATATTGTTGACCCACCACTCAAGCAGTTAGCCAATATTTGGAGCCTTGCCAGATTGTTTCCATTAAGAGGAAAAATTAGAACATAAGAACGTAAGATGGGACAGGATGCAGAGATAAAGTTTCTAGACACCATTAGTGATTGCTTCTTGGAGCAGCTAGTCCTGAAACTTACAAGGGGAGAGGCAGTTCTTGATTTAGTCCTAAGTAGAACACAGAATCTGGTCCAAGAAGTGAAAATAGCTGAACCACTTGGTAATAGTAACCATACATTTCATTATATTAACATCTTTGTGATGGGGGTGAGGGCTTGAGGGGAATACCAAAGAAGCCCATCATTAACTTCAGAAAGGGGAAACTACACAAAAATGAGGAAGCTAATTAAACAGAAAATAAAAGGAACAGTCACAAGAATGAATGTTAGGAACCAGTAGGAAAGGGATAGATAATAAGACAGAAAATCATAATGCCACTGTATAAATCCATGGTACGCCCACACCTTGAATACTGCATGCAGTTCTGGTCAACCCATGTCAAAAAACATATGTTAGAAATGGAAGAGGTACAGAGAAGGGCAACAAAAATGATGAAGAGTATGGAACAGCTTCCATAGGAGGAGAGATTAAAAAGACTGGGACTTTTCAGCTTGAAAAAGAGACGACTAAGTGGGGATATGATAGAGGTCTATAAAATCATGAATGGTGTGGAGAAAGTGAATAAGGAAGTGTTATTTACCCCTTTACATAACACAAGAATCAGGGATCACCCAATGAAATTAATAGGCAGCCGGTGTAAAATAAACAAAAGGTACTTCTTCAAACAACACACAGTTAACCTGTGGAACTCATTGCAAGGGGATGTTGTGAAAGCCAAAACTATAATGAGGTTCGAAAAAGAATGAGATAATTTCTTGGAGAATAGGTCCATCAAACTCTATTAGTCAAAATGGGCAGGGAGGGATGCAAACGTGAAGCCTCGGATTGCCAGATGCTGGGACTGGATGATAGGGGATGGATCACTTGATAATTGCTCTGTTCTGTTCATTCCCTCTGAAACATCTGGCATTGGCCACTTTTGGAAGATAGGATACTGGACTAGATGGACCATTGATCTGACCCAGCATGGTCATTCTTATGTTCTTAATATCTGAAGCCTTGCCAGGTTGTTTCCATTACGAGGAAGAATTGACGATACGAGTCAGCTATTTCTTTGGTGCAATCATGTTTATTTACATAGAATGTACACAAAGGCCTGTAGGAACAAACAATAGCAGGCAGTTTCCTTGCTCATAATGTCCAAGCTCCCCCTCCCCCGCCAGTCCCAAAGAACTGTCTCTCCGCTCCCTCTGAAGGCCACACAGTGTTCTGTTTGTTCTCTCTTGGCTTTCTCATTGCTTTGTGTTTGCTTTCAACCTCTGACATCCACAAAAACAAACACAGCTGCAACCAATCAATGCCCAGCCCCCTGCATTTACAGTCAATCCCCAGGAAACTCCTCTTATTCTCAAGTTACTTCTTGC
Organism: Trachemys scripta elegans; assembly: GCF_013100865.1. Taxonomy (NCBI): domain Eukaryota; kingdom Metazoa; phylum Chordata; order Testudines; family Emydidae; genus Trachemys; species Trachemys scripta. The sequence goes on from NC_048300.1 coordinate 164,953,568, forward strand.
TCAGGCCTTCTCGTCAGGCCCAATGTCCTGGATGGTGGCTTCTATTGTTTCAGCTATTTTACTCCATAAAAGAGCTTAATGGCTTCTTCCATTGAGCTGGAATGAAGAGTGACTACCACATCCATCAGTTTTAGTAATGTCTGTGATTGCCTATAGATCAAAGACATGACCACTGGCAGCTATTAACATCTTCCAGAATAACAATGTATTTTCCAGTCTAGTTTCAAATGTCCAAGCAATGAGTGCATAGTTTCCCAAGGGATGTGGTATATTTCTCGCTGTTAGGAAGGTCCCTGATTTTACCAACCTACATTTTTCTGAATTCCATCCCTTTTCTTCCACTGCCCACTTCACCCACCCTGCCATCTGCATTCTTCTCTCCCTCCTTTTTTCACACTCCCTTGCTTTTACTTATTCACCCTCCTCCTGTAATCTGCCTTATTTCAACCCTGCCTCCATAATAATTTAAAAAAAATGAAAAATAAATATTTTTAGAAAGGAAATAGCACTACCAAGAGTTGCCCATTGTCACCTGATCACTTTGTTTGCATGTCCTGCCCTTTCCTCCACTCTTTTGTCTGTTACCTTGCTTTTAGACTGTAAGCTCTTCAGGACAGGCACTTTTCTGTGTCTGTGCAGAGCCTAGCACCACAAGGTTCTTATACTGATTAGGGCATTTGAATATAATAAATAAATAACCACACTTCTAGCTAGCCTCCAGAACAATGTGTGCCACCAGATGAGGGACAGGAGCAGAGGAGGAAGATGGGCAACAATTTCCAGGTGTGAAGAGAAGGTGTTTACCATCCACTCATGAGATGGTATGAGCAAACAAGGAAGATGACAAGGTAAGTTGAACAAGAGAATTCCACCAGATTTTTCCTCTACTTTGACCCCTGAATTAGAATAAGAGCACAGCTAGCCAACCAAATAATTTTTTCAACAGTCTGCTCACTGCTTTAAAGCTGTGTCAGGCATATGGGCAAGGATGACTTCACAAATATATAGAACCAATATTCAAAGCAAGGTTGAGGCAGTTCTTATATTTAAAAGGAAGTTCCATAATTCAGAAACCATAAATTGATTGAATGCAACTGAAGTAGTTACAAGTATAAGCAGAAGGTAAAGATAGAAATTAATCTTTGTGATGATTTATCTCTTTGGGAATTTCTGCATCTGTACGATTTTCATAAAAAATGGAACTCAAGATAAGAGCTCACATTTTTCAGTTATGATGGTAAGAGCATCATTTGACCTCACAGATTCATAATTAAGGAACAAAAGTTAAAAATATTCTTTTGCATATTGATTTATCCTATTTTATTAACCAATTTTTTATATTCTTGTATCCAAGTGTCCCTCCATACTCGTCGTAAAATAATCAAAATGTCCCTTTAGATTTATCATTGAAGGTTTAATATTGTTTAGGTCTACACATTCATTCTTTTTTAGAAGTTCAATCAATCCTTCTCTGAGTAATGATTATTCCCTAGAATGTAATAGGACTAGGCCCTTTTCTGTTTTGTGACAAGAATTTTTACTGTTTTTCTACCTCAGGCATAGTAGCAAATTAAAAATTGCAATTTAAAAAGAAAATCAATCCTCTTTATTTTAAGACCTTTATTCTCCAAAGAGTTTGCAAAGAGATTACTCCACCAATTAGAATGCAGTTTGTTTAGGAGTAAACAAAAGCTGTGGACTTGGAGCTGAAGTTAATACAATGTTCATTTCCCAGTTGCAAAGACCTGGTCAGTACTGCTGTGCTACAGTGTAAGGAACCCATCCATCTTGAAAGGATAGTCAAATTAATGTGAGCAGAGCAGATGCCTCAGCAGATCAATAATATCCCCTTGACAGTCACTAACATATGGCAAAACATAACATCTGAAAAACAATGAGGAAGCATAAAACAATAAGCACCTGTTACACTACCCTGGTTTTATAGGTAAGGTGACACTAAGCATTTTGAGTTGAATGCAGAGCATCAGACACAAAATTTGATGTCTTGTCGAAAGGTTTAAACTACACCTAAATCAGTCAAAAATGGGTGTCCTGACCCAAAAGGGAGTCACAAGCAGTGTTCCCCCTATTTTTTCCCAAGCATGTGCAAAACACATTTTATGTGCACTAATATGGAGGTGATGTGTCACACAACAAAATTCATGTGTTGGGTATGGGGTCGAGGGGTTCGGAGTGTAGGAGGGGACTCAGGGCTGGGGCAGTGGTTTGGGGTTCAGGGGGATGAGGACTCCAGCTGGGGGGTGCGGGCTCTGGGGAAGGGCTGGGGATGAGGGGTTTGGGGTGCAGGATGCCCCAGGCTACAGCGGGAAGAGAGGACTCCCCCCAGCTCTCTCTTCCCGCAGCAGCACCTGGGCTGGGGGGAGAGGCACCTCTCCCTGCCACAGCAGCTCCGGGGCTTGGGCTGTGGGATAGGCAGCTCTTCCCCTGCCGCAGCAGGCCTGGGCTGGGGCTGGGCTGGGACCGGGGGAGAGTTGCCTCTCCTCCAGCTGCGGCAGGTCAGGCTGGGGCTGAGTTGGCGCATGGGGAGGGACTCCTCTCCTCCCAGCCATGGCAGGTCCGGGGCTGGGGGAGGGGCGCCTCTCCCCCGGTGCGGCAGGTCTGGGGCTGGGTTGGGACCGGGGGAGGGGCACTTTTCCCCGGCCGCGGCAGGTCCAGGGCTGGGCTGGGGACTGGTGGGAGAGGCACCTCTCCCTGCTGCGGCAGGTCTGGGGCTGAGGCATCTCTCCCCGCTGCAGCCCCTGAGCGCCTGTGTGGCGCTTAGTAGGCTGCTGCGTGGCTGCACAGCTTAGAGGGAATTTAGGTGACAAGGCTGTTGTAGGGGGTTGCAAGATCAGAACATAACCAAGGCAGGGTGACTGGGGCAGCCACTCAGGGTGCAAAGCCAGGGAGGGGAGGAGTGGAAAAAAGGGGCAGACAATTAAAAAAAACCCCAATAGTGGGTAGAGCCCTGCAGTGAGCACGGTAGTACCACCTTTAGTTCTGCACTGCTGCTGTTGGCAGCGCTGCCTTCAGAGCAGGGCGGCTGCAGAGCAGCGGCTGCTGGCTGACCTCCCAACTCTGAGGGCAGTGCCACCACTGCTTTACCATTGGGGTTTGCTGTTCATAAATATTCCAGCAAGTGAACTCACTTGCAGTTTACAGGAGTGTTTCTGCCAACTATAAGGAACAAGTGCCAATTTTTAATCGAAAGGGAATTATGAATTGGTAAAAATTAGCATTTGCATTTTTGAACTTCTTGGCCTGATATGATTATTGCAGGATAAGGCAAGAACAACAACAACATTTGCATCAGAAGTCTGAATCTATGAGTTATACTCATCCAATCAGGAATCAAATGTATCATGTGACCTGTGTGTCCAATACAAATTGAATTTCAATTACTCAATTTACTGAATATTTGCAACAAATTGCACATGGGCAGTCTAGATACCAAAAACTTTTGGAAGAAATTATTTGCCAAGTGATTTTGCATAAGAATAGATTTAAGACAAATATGCTGTTCACCGAGAATTTGCAGAGATAGATGAAATTCAATCTGTTATGAAATTCAACCATTACTCACTGCAAAATTGTTCACTCAGTTTTACTTCTTACAATAGTTATTGGTCATAAAGGGTTAGGTGCTGCTTGGCCTTAATGTCAGCATACTGAAGTCTCCCTCAATCTAAATAACATGCAGAACCATGTTTCTGACCACATGAAGGGTAATAAATTGAATCTCATAAAGGGGTGCAGCAGTGTAGTTGCCTCTGCAAACCCATGAACCCTGAAAGTCTTTTTCTCCTGCCACTCATTATTACTTACTCGGAGCTGTGCCTAACTGGCACAATGTGGTCCAAAGGAAGTACATTTGTTGCAAATCACTAGTAAGGACAAAAATCATTTGAACAACAGGGGAAGAATATGTGCTACATCAGACATCCATGCAGGAGAATTGGTCTCCTACTGGCTCCACATCACGGTCTGCCACAAAGCAGTAACAGAGCAACTACTATGAAGAAACATATTATTGAATGCAAGAATATTAATAACCTAACAAATAGTATTCTCCAAAAAATATTAATGACCTCTGGAAAAAAAAGGGGGAAATGCAAATAGCAATATTGCATTTTGAAAAAAGGACCAAGTACAGCTAACAAACCATATAGCAAAACAGAACACAAAGTAGTCTATTACTGTTAGACATTGAAAAGACAACAACCCACTGATCAAAATCTAACAATCTCTCACACAATAGATAGCTCTGTAAGAGACCCATTAACAGCACACAAGAGCAGCTGCTGTGTTTATAAACCCACAAGGGACATAATACAGGTGCACAAAGAAAAGCTGTGTCTATAAATGTAAAAACAACAAACCAGAGAATTGCCTCTACTTCTAGATATTAGCCCTACTAGCAAAATTGATATCTGTATTTGTAATTACAAATCAGCAATATATAACTCATAATGGGGCCTGATCCTGATTGGGGCCTCTGGGTACTGTTATACTACAAATAACAACAGCAGCAGATCAAAGCTAGAGTAGCAGTGCAGAGCTCTAGATTCATAGATCCATAGACTCTAGGACTGGAAGGGACCTCGAGAGGTCATCGAGTCCAGTCCCCTGCCCTCATGGCAGGACCAAATACTGTCTAGACCATCCCTGATAGACATTTATCTAACCTACTCTTAAATATCTCCAGAGATGGAGATTCCACAACCTCCCTAGGCAATTTATTTCAGTGTTTAACCACCCTGACAATTAGAAACTTTTTCCTAATGTCCAACCTAAACCTCCCTTGCTGCAGTTTAAGCCCATTGCTTCTTGTTTTATCCTTAGAGGCTAAGGTGAACAAGTTTTCTCCCTCCTCCTTATGACACCCTTTTAGATTCCTGAAAACTGCTATCATGTCCCCTCTCAGTCTTCTTTTTTCCAAACTAAACAAACCCAATTCTTTCAGCCTTCCTTCATAGGTCATGTTCTCTAGACCTTTAATCATTCTTGTTGATCTTCTCTGGACCCTCTCCAAATTCTCCACATCTTTCTTGAAATGCGGTGCTCAGAACTGGACACAGTACTCCAGCTGAGGCTTAACCAGCACAGAGTAGAGTGGAAGAATGACTTCTCGTGTCTTGCTCATAACACACCTGTTAATGCATCCCAGAATCATGTTTGCTTTTTTTGCAACAGCATCACACTGTTGACTCATATTTAGTTTGTGGTCCACTATAACCCCTAGATCCCTTTCTGCCATACTCCTTCCTAGACAATCTCTTCCCATTCTGTATGTGTGAAACTGATTGTTCCTTCCTAAGTGGAGAGCTTTGCATTTGCCATTATTATACTTCATCCTGTTTACCTCAGACCATTTCTCCAATTTGTCCAGATCATTTTGAATTTTGACCCTATCCTCCAAAGCAGTTGCAATCCCTCCCAGTTTGGTATCCTCTGCAAATTTAATAAGCGTACTTTCTATGCCAATATCTAAGTCGTTGATGAAGATATTGAACAGAGCTGGTCCCAAAACAGACCCCTGCGGAACCCCACTCGTTATACCTTTCCAGCAGGATTGGGAACCATTAATAACTATATAACACAATGTGGAATCCAGTGGCACCTTAAAGACTAACAGATTTATTTGGGTATAAGCTTTCATGGGTAAACAACCCACTTCTTCAGATGCATGGAGTGAAAATTACAGATGCAGGGAATATTATACTGACACATTAAGAGAAGGGAGTTAGCTCACAAGTGGAGACAGTGTTGACAGGGCCAATTCAATCAGGGTGGACGTAGTCCACTCCCAATAATTGATGAGGAGATGTCAATTCCAGGAGAGGGAAAGTTGCTTTTGTAGTGAGCCAGCCACTCCCAGTCCCTATTCAAGCCCAAATTAATGGTGTTAAATTTGCAAATGAATTTTAGTTCTGCAGTTTCTCTTTGAAGTCTGTTTCTGAAATTTTTTTGTTCAAGTAAGGCTACTTTTAAATCTGATATAGAATGTCCAGGAAGATTGAAGTGTTCTCCTACTGGCTTCTGTATGTTACCATTCCTGATGTCCGATTTGTGTCCATTTATTCTTTTACGTATAGACTGTCCAGTTTGGCCAATGTACATGGCAGAGGGGCATTGCTGGCACACGATGGCATATATAACATTAGTAGACGTGCAGGTGAATGAGTCCCTGATGGTGTGGCTGATGTGGTTGGGTCCTCTGATGGTGTCGCTAGAGTAGATATGGGGACAGAGTAGGCAACCCTAACCCTGTAACAAACCTCGTTGCCTACTCTGTCCCCATATCTACTCTAGCGACACCATCAGAGGACCCAACCACATCAGCCACATCTCCTGTTCACTATGAGCTTCAGTGTGTCATTTGAAGGACTTAAAAATATGCACTAATTCCAGAAAACTTGGTCATCTTTTATTATATTTCACCAACATCCTTTTTATTTTTGCCTTGTAATTGGAAAAGGGAGCAGGGGGAGAACATTTTGAAACTAAAACCCAGGAAATGACATCACTGAAGGAACATTGGGGAGTTTTTCTTTCTTTCTCTCTTATTATGTATTATTTGTATTTGACATGCATTGGGACCCCACTGTGCCGGGCATTGTAAAAGCATAACATTCCTCCCCCATAGAGCTTACAGTCTAATAGGGACCAGATGTGCGGTGCGGGTGGAAACCCCAATGGAGAAGGGAAGGGGTAAGACAACAACAACTGCAATAGCAACATTAGCTAACATCAGAGTCATTGCTTCCCAGGATAGAGTCCGCCATCCTGTAAGTATGGCCTACATTTTTTGTTCCTAGATGTATATATACATTTACATTTAGCTGTATTAAAACACATACTGTTTGCTTGTGCCTAGCTTAGCAAGTGATTCAGATGGCTCTGTATCAGTGACCTGTCCTTGTCATTATTTACCACTCCTCAATTTTTGTGTCATCTGCAAACTTTATCACTGATGATTTTATGTTTTTTTCCTGACCATTAATAAAAATGTTAAATAGCACTGGGCCAAGAACTGATCCCTGCTAGAAAACACACCTGCTCAATTGTGATTCAATTTTTACAATAGACCTATCAGTTAGCCAGCTTTTAATCCACTGAACGTGTGCCATGTTAATTTTATATCATTCTAGTTTTCTAGTCAATGGGGCAACAAATCAAAGCACCTTAAAGAAGTCTAAGTTCATCAACACTATTATCTTTGTCAACCAAACTAGTAATCTCATCAAAGAATTATATCAAGTTAATTTGACAGGATCTATTTTCCATAAACCCATGTAGATTGGCATTAATTATATTACCATCCTTTAATTCTTTATTAACCCAGTCCCATATCGCAGTTCCATTATCATGCCCAGGATCGATGTCAGACTGACAGGTCTATAATTACCCAGACAGGCCTTTTTAAATATTGAGACATTAGCATTCTTCCAGTCTCCTGAAGCTTCCCCAGTGTTCCAAAACTTATTGAAAATCAATAGTAATGGTCCAGCAAGCTACACAGTCAGCTCTTTTAAAACTCTTGAATGTAAGTTATCTAGACCTGCTGTTTAACATCCTGCTGGGATATTAGCAGAATGGAAAGATTATTATCATCATCATAAGATAAGACTACATCATCTGTTTTTTCCCCACCAAATACAGAACAGGAATATTTATTGAACACTTCTAGCTTTTTTGTGTTATTATAGATAATTCTACTGTTTCCATCTAGGAATGGAGCTATACACTTGTTAGGATTCTTTTTTGTTTCTAACATACTTAAGCAACTGCTTCTTATTGTCCTTAATTCTGCTGGCCATAGAGTTCTCATTGTGTCTCTTTGCTTCCCTTATCAATTTTCTACAATTCCTAGCTTCTGTTTTATATTAATTATCATCAAATTCCTCTTTCTTCCATTTGTTACATTTATTATTATTATTGTTATTTTATAGCTACCTTCATTTCTTCTCTAAAGCAGGTCATTTTTTAACCAATGTGGCCTTCTTCCTTAGTTGTGGGACTGTGGCTTTTTGGGCATCTAGTGCAGTGTTCTTAAACAATTCCCAATTATCATTCACATTTTTCTGATTGAATTCTTCCTTCCAGTTGATCTGGCTCATAATTGTTTTCAGCTTTGTGCAGTTGACCCTATTAACGCAGCAAGTATATATATTACTGGTCTGGACTTTATTCTGTTTGCACATTATAAATGTGATCAAGTCCTTTCCATTTGCACCTAAGCTGCGATTAATTTTTAGTTCTGTGATTTAGAATTCCCCCATTTTGGATGTGACACTTTGTAAGTTAGAAAATTGTCATCTGTAATATTTAGAAATTCCAAGGATGTTTTAGTCCTGGTAGCATGAGACCTCCAACATAAGTCACATAGATTGATTGTCCCTGATGATTACATAGTTTATTCCCTTACACATTGTAGATGGTCTGGAGTGGACACCAACTAATACCCCATCTTGTGCTTATCTGTTAGATCATTGATCCATCCACATTCAAGATCCTTTTCTTCTGAGTTATCAGTGACTCCGAAACAGGTAATGCCATTTTTTACATAGAGTTCCACTTCCCCTATTTTTTTTTCGGCCCATAAATCCTTCTTAATAGGTTATAACTATCGATTTTAACATTCCAGTAATACGAATCACCCCACCATGTTTCAGTAATCAAATTTATGATCATAAATTAGCAACTCCAATTCCTCTTATATTTTACCCAGGCTACTACCATTTGTGTATAGGCAATTAAATAATTTCTTCTGTTCATGCCCCTTGGTTCCTTGATACATTTTGTTTTCACCATCTCGATTTTATGCTAGATCGGTGCTTATTTCTTCCATCTTTTTGCCCTCCCCCTTCCTGTTATCAGTTTAACACCTTCTTGACTACTCTAGCCTGTCTGCCCTTGAGGAGATTGGTTTCCCTTCTACTGAGGTGGAGGCCATCCAAAGTATACAGCCCCATTTTCCCATAGAATGTAGACCAATGTCCCACAAAATTGAAACCCTACAACTTGCACCACTTACCTAGTCAGACAGATACTTGTGCAAGCATAGAAATGCATAGTTGTGCCCCAATTCTGCAAACACTTATGCACAGGAGTATCTTTGTAAGTCAAAAGTGTTCCATCAACAATCTTTTTTGACAGAAAATGGCTTTTCTGGAAACAAAATATTTATTGGTTACGGGTTTTCGGTTTTTCAACAAAATCCCCTAAAAAATTCAAAGAAAAAAAAAAAAGATTTCTATGAAAACAGAAATCTAAAGTTGAATTGGGAATTATCTCCTCCCCCTGAGAAAATTTCAATGAAAACAATAATCAGTGGGACTCAGGGTCCTAAGTGACGTAAGCATTCTTGAAAATTTTATCCATATTCTTTACATTTGTGATTACTTTATCAATGTTATCATAATGCTAAGTATACTATATGAGAAATATCTGTTGACATATTTTAATATTTATCATAACCTATAGACTCAAGAGGGCACTTAGGGTCACCTTTATCAGGTTTATCATCAGTTTCTGAATCAGAATAACTCACTCATACCCATTTTACAGATGCAGTAAACTAAACCAGAGAGAGATTAAGTAAACTAAAACAGAGAGAGAGATTATACCTAATGTCACACAAGGTGGAAATCATCCCCGATGAAAGGGCCAGCCTGAGACCTATGCACCACTTAATTCCCTATTTTGGGGACTCAAGTGGTGTATGTATATTGTACAGATCCTCTGCACAGGGTTGAATTTCTCCAAGACAAATGAAGTGACAGGTACAAAAGCATGTCCCAGAAGTCCTAATTCACGGTCTGTTGCTCTAACTAGAGAGATCTATTACAAGGACTACTACTGCTGCCAAACAGAAATAGTTTCTCTATCACATTTTTGCTTTCTGAAAAGGGACAGATTTGTAATGGAACTAGAAACTGGAAAAATTAGCTTATATAAATATATATGTATATCATACTCCTTTAGTATCATATTAACTTTGTCTTTAGCAAGCCTAACACTGAAATGCTACAAGATGGATTAAAAGTTTGTCTACTCATTAGAAATATTTATACATATTATTCCTATGAGGCTGGCAGTAGTGTGTTTAAAAGATATTTAGACAGAAGTACACCTATAATTCAAACCTACCCACAAAAGCAAAGGAAACTGTTTAGTGTTTAAAATTCATAGCTGTGTTTTAGAGAGACACAGATGTTATCAAAAACAGGAGATGTAGTCAACCAAGTGATAATAGCAACTGTGCATTGGTTTTACAGCTGAAAGACCCAACAGATGGCCCCAAGATGGTAGCAAGAGAGCTCAACGTGTATGTGACGTGTCTGGTGTTAAAGAACAGGACTACAGTCACAATATTAATTTATTTAACACTAAAATGCTTGGAAGCACAATTATTGCTTTTCTTTCCCACAAAACATGTTTAAACACTAGCTGTACTCATGATCAATGGGAATTGCATTGCATAATTCTTTTTTGAGCAGGCTATCAGCAGGAAGATGGCAGCTGGACATCCATTAGACTAACAGAAGGATATGGAATGCAGTCAAAAAACCCTTGCAATGATGGGAAAATGCCATAAGGAAACCATCCCCTTTCCCAAGAAACTTTTTCTAGTCTTAAGAGCTCTAATAGATTGAAGCCTCACATTACTGTTCTGCCTGCAGAGGGTCTATTGGCAATAAAGGCAAATTTTTTACTCATTTCACTGTGATTTTACTGTATACACTTCAGGCAGAAATGATTGTTCTTAATTCAGAGGAACTAATAAGAAGTCAGAACTGAACCAGTTTTACTTTCCATTTACTTCTCCTGTTAAAACCAAAGGGCCTGATTCTCATTTGGTATAAACTGGCATGGCTCCACTGACTTCAAAGATGCAACACTGATTTATATCACTGAAGGATCTGGCCCATGATATGATTACATACAATAAGCTAATGGAACCATTAAGCATACAGAAGAATATCATTTGTAATGTTTGCTACCTTATGCTTTCCATAATATATCTTAGTTTTTTATACAGTTTCTGTGCTGGGGTGTATAGACCCCACACAGATGAGCAAGATGCCAGAGAGGCCCTGGGAACAGAGCTAGCCCCTCCCCTCAGGCCCCGTCAATCATGTATGATAGGGAGAAGGCCTTTAAAAGGGAGGAAACTGCAGCCAGGGGGAGTGGGGGAGGGAAGAGAATTTAGGATTGCCATAAACAGCAGACTGCAGGAGCAACTCCTAAAGCTACAGAGGGAACTCCCAACCAGAAGACCCTCATCCTCACCCTATAGAGAGTGCAGCAAACTCTCAGGGTAAACCAGACAGACTGAGCTTGACTCAGAAGCCCAGCCAGGGAGATTTCTCAAAACCCATGATGTGGGTGCTGTATTGTTGGCACTTTTTCCTACCATCCTTTTGAGGTTCCCTGGGAAGGGGGTGTACCCTCGAATGCATTGGTGTTTGTGACTTTCGTTTTGATCCCCCATCTGGGGTGACTTAAGAAGGCCTACAAAAGGCAGCCCCCCCCTCCGCCCCAAGTAGTAAGGAACTGGGGTCTGTGTTGGAGCCTCCCAATACAAATAACTGGGTGTGGTCAGGTTCTCCCACCATCTGGGGGAAGAACCGCAGGGGACTCTGTTACAGTTTCATATGGTTTTTATATATCTATCACCGCGGTATTAGCATTAGGACTATCTTCATGCTTAACATTAAGCACATGCTAAAATGCTCTGCTGGATTGAGGCAGAAAATATTCCACTTGTCATCTCAGGGAGAGACTGTGTAAAGTCTCCATACTTCATGGAGGTTCCTAGTAGTCTTTTTAGTTTATCTTTAACAAGAACATTGTACCCATGGTAATGAGGTAGGGAAAAACAAACAAAGAAATTCCAAGATTATTAACAGTGTACTAAACATCTTCAGGAGACTAAGGAAAATCAGCAATACTAGGTTGTGGGTTTTTTTGGGGGGAGGGGGGGAGGTTGTGTGTGTGTGTGTGTGAGGTTTGTGGTAACTGGTATTGGTTAGTTTGTTTGCATTATGGGGAAGGCTTCTCTCCTTACAAAACTTCCCACCAACTGCAGAAAAGAAAAAAACAACAAAAGAAGGAAAAACACTTAAATATAATAAACAATAATGTAGGGGTTTTTGTTTGTTTATGACTTATGCATTCGTTTAACTTTTTGGAACGAATACTACCCTAGCATAACAAGGTACAACTCCCAGTCTTGTTCTTGGAAGTTATGTCATTAAAAAGCCTTCCCCTCCAGTGGAGCCCATATTAATAAAATATACTTGTGATATGTGGGCTCGTGTCTCCATGTATTTTGATAAATATGCAACATTGATGATCCAATGAGGATATATACAAAGTACATACTGGTACATGATCATGAAGCATTAAAGAATTTAATGCAACATTTACAATTTGCAGCAATGACTTTAAGATTGGTATTGGTTCATCTTACATGCTCTTTACTAAAGTAATAAAGACATTTCATTGTCTGCAGTTCCTCTTCTCCCGCCATCACTATCCACAACCGGAAGACCCATCCATATCTGTCCTGATGTTTCCTTTCTCCTTCCTCACCAATCACCTCTTCTAAATGAGCCTTCTTTCGCCTTTCTAGCCAGACTAGTTGCTCTCAAAAATCCCAGTCTGACTTGGCACTCATTTCCCAAAACATGCTCTCTTTCCTTGTACAGCCCCCGGGCTATGCTCCAGCAACCCAACTGAATTAGTAGCAAACTGTCCCAATCCAGATCTCCTACCGTGAATATTTCTCAAAGTTCTCTCTTGGCTAACCTGGGCACTGGGACAAGGTTTCATTTCCTTAGCACTGCAATGACAGCAAAGTCACATCTCTTTAAGTTAATAAGACAGAAAAATGTAAGTGTAGGTGCACAAGTGTGTAATATTTTTAGTGTCTAGGCTCATTGAGCACAGCCACTGACTTCATTCTCCACACACCGAGCTGACAGCAATGTCACATACTCTTAAGTTAATGTGTGTGAGAAGAAATAATCATAAAAAAGGATAGCCGGAGGCAGACTGGACCAAGGGCAAAAATAGAAGTTTTAATAATAGTAGGGGAGGTTTTCTTTCTAAGGTCTGTTTTAAAGTTAGATCCAGAACAGAAAAACACAATAGCTACCACACAAATGTTTTTACATATCCATTCTTGCTTTCAGTCCTGCTTGACACTGAACTATGCTGGGTGCATACACATGTATGATACACTTGGGGTATGGGTGTGTGTGTGTGTGCGCCCTATCCCTATCATCAAGATACTGACATGCCAGGGGAAGACTAGCTGGCCCAATTATTGTAGCCCAATAAATAGTTTCCTGAGTCATGAAAATACAGACAAAGAAATTCCCATGCTCAGGCCTTGTCTCAGACTATAACGCTAGGATTTAATGTAACCCTCCCTATGGCTGGGAGCCACAGGGCCTTTAAATCACCCTGGAGCTACCAGTTGCAGAGGCAGCTGGGAGCCCTGGGGCCCAGGGGCGAATTAAAGGGCCTGGGGCTCCAACCGCCATGGACCTCCGGGCCCTTTAAATCACTGCGGGAACCCAGCTGCCAGAGCTCAGATGGGGATTTAAAGGGCCCGGAGCTTCCTGCAGCGGCTGGAACCCTGGGCCCTTTAAATCACCACTGGAGAAGCCAGTCTAGTCCGGCATGGCGTACTGGCTATTGCCGGTACACCGGACCGGACTGGACCAGACCAGCTTATTTTCACCTCTCTTGCTCCCTTATGTCTCTTGTATGCTAATTTACACCTCCAGAACATTGTGAGAACTCCTCCTAACCCTAAATGAACTGATTAAATCACTATTTATCTCTTAGCTTCCTGCCTCAATCATTTTACTATGCACTATGATCTTCCAAAATCTCTATTCTCCAAACCTCAGGGTTTCCTGAATGCTGCAGCCAGAACTCTAATCCCAGAAAGCAAGACCATATCACCTCTGTCTTTACTGGCATCCTATCGCATCTTAAATTGTGTTCAAAAGCCAGTTCCTAGCCATGGGCGGTGGGTGAAACACTGACTGGGGGAGGCTAGCCCCCAGCTGGTCCCGCCCCCCATTCTGGCCCTGCCCCTCAATCCTCCACCGGAGCCCACAGCCCACTCTCCCTGCCGCCCCCACCCCTGCCCCAGACCTGGAGCACTGGGCGGGCAGGCAATGCGTGGCCCTCCCTAGCCCCCAAGTAGTGGGCGGGCAGGCAGGCGGTGCGTGGGGCCCCCGGCCTCCGAGTGCAGGGCGAGCAGCACACGGCTCCCCCTGGCCCCAGTGTCCCCAGCCCCCCCAGGTACAGGGCAGGCAGCTTCAGCATCCCCACCTCTTCCTGAGCACCAGGTGGTGGAGCCCCAGCAGCTGGGGCCCCCGCAGCACTGGGCAGCCCCAGCCACCCCAAGTCCCGGCCGCAGCAGCACTGAAGAGGAGCAGCCTGCCTGGGGCCAAGGGAGAAAGTGCAAGCAGGAGGGGGCTTTGGGGAGGAGCATGGGTGGGGCCACACGGGGCTGTTTGGGGAGGCACAGCCTTCCCCAGCCTATTGGATGCACCGCCCATGTTCCTAGCCATATACTACACTCTGGTTGTGGCCTTCCTATTGTCCTTTCTTGTCTATTTCCCACTGTTGTGGAGGTTTAGTCTTTCTTCTGTGTTGTCCTAAACAACTGGCACATAATATTCCTGCACTCAGTAATTTTATTTCTGTACATCATATGATAAAACTTTCCTTTACGTTATGACTCTCTGTGTAGAGCTTTTTCTGATACTAGGAAGGATGCTATAGATACAAATCACATTCTACTCTGGAATACGGATATCACTACTAGCGACACATGGGTGGGGAACAAACCACACCTTTTGTGTTATTTCACAGGAGTGCTGAATGCATAGGAACAAGTTACAGCAGGGGCTAAGGGTTCTGACAAAAACTAATGCAATGTGGTGCACAGATGAAAATCCAAACTCCTATTTCTTATTGGTTGCCCTGGATTTTGAATTTAATCGCAGCAGGTAGGATGATCCCAGACCTACATGGATTTGATAAGATCTTACACATGTATGCATACAACATACATTTTATTAAGTCTTTATCTACACTGTTACTGCTTTAGCATTACTTAACTCATTACCTTGGGAACCACCTTCCATAGCTTGAATATGAAAGTTCCTGTATTCCGTTCCATATTTTCCTTCTGAGTTAATATCTCATTGCTTATAGAAAATTATTTTTGGTGCAACAACATTTATGTGGAAAAGAAATACACAGAAATATTTTCCATTTCTGTGTACATATTTGAATAGGATGCAAATAAAAAATCCCACAAATCATTTTTGGCACTCAGTGGAAGCATTGATTGTAGCTCCCAGTAAATGTTCCTGGTGCAAAATATATTTGCCCCATAGTACAAAAAGGACATTTATTGAAAACCATTTGAAAAAGTACCCAAGCAGCTACACTAACTAGAAAATAGCGGAGCCAAGCCAGGCTTCCTTGCTCCTTTGCATGGCCAAGAAATGGATGTAAAAATCCATTCCTGAAATGTTGTGCTACTACTGGCTTGCTAACACAAGCAGCATAGACGCCAACTCCGTGGGTGCTCCAGGGGTCAAGCATTGACAAAAAAACATAGGGGGTGCTCAGTGGGACCACCAATCAGCTGTTTGGTAGTTGGCAGGAGGCACTTGGGGGAGAACGGAGAGCAACAAGTGACAGGCAGGGAGCCTAGGGGAGAGGCCGTAGTGGGGGCGGGAAGAGGTGGAGCAGAGGCAGGCCGTCAGTGAAGGGCAGAGTAGGGGTGGAGCATCCTCAGGGAAAAACAGAAGTCAGCACCTGTGACAAGCAGTACATTCCTGTAGAGAGATTCTGCCAAGTTGTATAGCTGTGGCATTGATATTAAAGGCCCTGTTATTGTTGAAAGCACTTCTCATGGGGAGGAGAGCTGAGGGATAAGTGTCTCTCTCTAGTCTTCTCTTATACAAACAGCACATGTTCGGTCCTGCTAGGTGCTGCTGGAGTGTTATCAGAGCTGTTGCCAAGTTGTGCATTTCTTCTACTGATATTAAGGGCTCCTTCTATATGTGCCACTGCTGTTTGTGAGACATTGTGAATCTGTCCTTCTCTGAAACAGCACACGTGCTTCCATCATGCCCCTGAATATTTCACTCAGTACCTATTCCAACAAAATTTGTAAATTGGAGTCCCAGGTTAATTTTCAGTACAATCTAGCAGTTGAGATTCCCCATGTCCAAAACCACTTGAAATTGTCTGGGCTTCTTTAGGATTCTGACTAAAGGAATAGCCCCATGCAAAGTGATCTTTTAAAGTTTTCTTCACAGATTACATAGCACTGGCTTCCCTTAGCAGTAAAATAGATTTGAAAACTGAATCTCCTTTAAAAGAGTGAGGGCTTCATTTATGGAAAAAAGAAAGGTTCTGTAAAATGAGCTTCTTTGTAAATTGGCCAAATGTTTTTAATACACTGTGACTCTTGCAATTTCTCTCTGCCCTGGCTTTGCCCATCCCTAATTAAGAACATAGGAACGGCCATACTGGGTCAGACCAAAGGTCCATCTAGCCCATTACTGTGTCTTCCAACAGTGGCCAATGCCAGGTGCCGCAGAGGGAATGAACAGAACAGGTAATCATCTAATGATCCATCCCCTGTCGCCCATTCCCAGCTTCTAGCAAACAGAGCCATTGATGGACCTCTCCTCCATGAACTTATCTAATTCTTTTTTCAACCCTGTTATAGTCTTGGCCTTCACAACACCCTCTCGCAAGGAGTTCCACAGGTTGACTGTACGCTGTGTGAAGAAGAACTTCCTTTTATTTGTTTTAAACCTGCTGCCTATTAATTTCATTGGGTGACTGCTATGTTATGGTGTTATGAGACGAAGTAAATAACACTTCCTTCTTTATTTTCTCCACATCAGTCATGATTTTATAGACAGCTATCATATCCCCCGAGTCATCTCTTTTCCAAGCTGAGAAGTCCCAGTCTTATTAATCTCTCCTCATATGTCAGCCGTTCCATACCCCTAATAATTTTTGCTGCCCTTTTCTGAACCTTTCCCAATTCCAATATATCTTTTTTGAGATAGGGCGATCACATCTGTACGCAGTCTTGAAGATGTGGGCGTACCGTGGATTTATATAGAGGCAAAATTATATTTTCTGTTTTATCATCTATCCCTTTCTTGATTCTCAACATTCTGTTTGCTTTTTTAACTGCCGCTGCACATTAAGTGATGTTTTCAGAGAACTATCCACAATGATTCCAAGATCTCTTTCAAGGCTGTGAATGGCTAGCCAATTACAAAAGCAGTTTCTCCTCCCTTGGTATTCACACCTCAACTGCTAGAAGAGGGCCTCATCCTCCCTGACTGAACTAACCTTGTTATCTCTAGACTGATTCTTGCCTGCACATTTATACCTGCCTCTGGAAATTTCCACTACATGCGTCTGACAAAGTGGGTATTCACCCACGAAAGCTTACGCTCCAATACATCTGTTAGTCTATAAGGTGCCACAGTACTCTTTTTCACTTTTTAACTCCAGTACTGATTTAATAACAATAGTTGCTCAGATTCTGCATTAGTTTCAAAATGCAGTACACACTTCATTTGATCTACCAAACTCTTCAATCTTTGTCCAAGTGGTCTTTCTGACCAAGCCTGCTTTTCACTCACTACTGCCAGTGGAGGTAATCTGATGCTATCCTACATTCACCACCAGTATCTACACAGTCAGTGCTAGGTGGAATGACTATTGCTTTAACCATTCATCACATTCTTTGTGGAACTCTACGCCCAGCTATGTCAGGGATATCACCTCTCATTCACTCTCTAAATCAGAACTAATAACTCACTTCTTTCCCCTTTGTCATTTTGATCAGCATTAGAGCCTATATTATTAAATGATTGTACATCTTCTGCAAAGCGCCTTGAGTTGTAATGGCATGATAAGGTGATACAGCACATAACTCAAAGCTGTTTTCTCTAGCTTTCTTTCTTACAAGGTACACCAACTCCCTTTCATAAGATGTATAACTTCGTGCACTGCAAGAGGTAAATGCCAGGACCACTGAGTGATTCTGCAGCTATGGAAAATGGAATGTACAAGTGTGAGAGCTTCAGGAATTAGGTAACAGACGGTGGAATTGTCACTGGCTAAAAAATGTTACCACTGCAACAGAAGGTTGCAAAATACCATCAAATCTAAGGGATTCTTTGCATTGAACTCAGCCGTGGAGTAGCATGCTACCTCAGAAAATGTAGAGAAAAGCCACTTTATGAAGGATTCCACCCTCTAACACTTGCTGTTATTAAGAAAATGTAATCCAAAAGTGGAATGGAAACTGAATTTTACCTGATGTTTCATCTCTTTCTAGCTGTCAGATCTTTTAATAATCATAGTTTGAAAAAAGAAAAAAAATCTTGGTGTGGACAGAATCAAAAGTAGTAGTACATGAGGCAAGATTAAATGGCATATGGGATCAGGGAGGTGATAGAGATGTTATGGGAGAAAGTGTGAAGGCCCTTTTGTAAGAAGATTACACAGAAAGCATGAAAGGAGGCAGAGTGCATGGTGCAAGCAGGAAAAAAGAGGCATGATGTAGAAAGGAACAGAACTGTAACTAGCCATGAAGATGAGGAGAAGAGTTTGAATATGATGTAGATACGCAGCCGGTGAAGGGAAATGAAAGGTGGAAGGATTATAGGTAAGAGTAATGCGAGAGAAAAGTAAGTATGGAGGTGGCATATTGAGTAGAGGGGAGAGGTGCAACATGATAGTCAAATAGGCCAGAAAGAAGCAGGTTGTAGTAATCTGGCAGAAGATTACTAGTGCATGGTTTTGGTAGCAGGGATTGCTTTTTGGAAGCAAGGTTTGCTTTTGGAGATGTGATAAGAAACATAAGTTAGCAACAGGTTGGATGAAAGAGAGAAAAGCCAAAAAAGAGTTGAGCCTGGGAGAATGGTGGTGTTATCTAGTGTGATGAGAAGGGAGGGGGCAGGGAAGATCTGAAGGGAGAAAGATGACAGTTCTGACAAATACGGACAATAAATGAAATTGTCCCCAAGAAAACCATATACATAATTAGTTCTTGTGAGTACTGGTGGTCTAACTCTGCAAGGATCTGCTTTTAATATTTCCTCACTCTTCTTGTTTGAAATGATCAGTTCCAGTGACAAGCATATAAAATCCAATTACTGTACCTCCTTTGCTCCAAGAATTTTTGATAAATTAACAGTTTTTTCTGGCACAGTCAATACAATTGTTGCTTATAAGGACACTACCCCATACAATCAAAAGTGATCAAAATTATTTTTTTCTTCAAAAATACAATACAAACATTCTATTAAGATAGGGAAATAGTTTATAAATAAATACAGTTATCCCAGTGCTTTAAATCAGAAGTACTGTACATGCACATTAAAGTTTAGGTCAATAAAATAGTCATTTTTTATGAATTGTCAAGAAAATTATCGACTTCTGAGATAACAGAATATTGGCATGTATCCATTCAGGGGAAAAGTACAGAATAGAACTACAATATCTTATTCAACATCCCTCTTCTGCTGGACTGCACAGAATGAAGAAAGCACAATTAGTGACCATCTCTGAAAAGTTTGGTTTAAGTGACTTGACTAGCATAACACAGAAACTCTATGGCAGAGTCAGGGAGAGATGCCAGTTCTCCAGGGCAGCATCCAACTCACTAAATCATAAGACCACCCTTTTCTTCCTGCAGTCTCCTGCCTCATTCTCAACACAACCCTGATTCTTCCCTAGCACAGGTCCATCCTGTGCACTGAATGAGGAAGGGTCTCCGAGTGAAAAAATAGTAGGAAAATCATGTAATAAATGATTGTATCATAATACATGCACATATGGGAGCTGGATTAAGGTCAGAGGTGAAAGTAAGCCAGTCCGGTACGGCATACCAGCAAGAGCCAGTACATTGTGCCGGACTGGACTGGCTTCCGCGGCTGTGGTTTAAAGGGCCCAGGGCTCCAGCCACTGCGGGGAGCCCTGGGCCCTTTAAATCACTGCCGGAGCTCCAGCAGTCGGGCTCGGGTGGGGATTTAAAGGGCCCGGAGCTCCGCGGTGGCCGGAGCCCGGGACCCTTTAATTTGCCCCTGAGCTCCCAGCCGCCTCTGCAGCTGGTAGCTCCGGGGTGATTTAAAGGCCCTGGGACTTCCAGCCACAGCCGGAGCCCCAGGGCCTTTAAATTTTGAAAGGCCACACCTCTTCCGGCTGAGGCCACACCCCCGCTCAGGACTCTGGCATACCGGTAAGTCCTTTAAGTTACTTTCACCCCTGATTAAGGTTGCACAGGAAACCTTAGTTTTGATACTTCCTAACTTTGGAGCACTTGACTATGCATCCTTCAGTTTTACTGGGGCAGCAAAAGACACAGGCGACAGCCCTGCCAAATTTCAAGTCCCTGCTCCAATATATAGGGGTACTACAGCTTTTCCCCAAAAAAGGTCACCATTTTTGTTTGTTTGTTTGTTTGTTTTTTAACATGGACAACTTATTTTTCTCAAGCTTCATTCTTGGTAAGAGCTGAACCATGTTGGCTGAAATTTTCCAAAACCCAAACTGAAGCAGACACCTGGCACGGAAAGTTTCAGCACCAAGGGTTAAATTTGGCAAAGTATAAGCTACTAGGAAACTGAGTCTTATAATGGACAGGTTTGGATAATGTTAATAATAGGCAGTGTTAGTGGTCCCAGTTTAACATATAAATGTGCATACAAAACAAATCAAGCAGCAGCTTTAGCACCATTCAGTGACATAGCCTCCATTTTCCCTCCAAGACCTGTCAAACATCATTTTCAGACTATTTCAAACCAAGGAGCAGAGCAACCTCCAAACTCTAAGGGACATCACAAAAGCCCCCTGAAAGTGTGATCTGGCTGAAACCATACTCCTTTGCAACTTAGAAAAAAACGTGTATACTAAATATCCTCACAAGTTCACAAATTGTACCTTAGTCTGTGCAGCTGAACCTGTATGCATTATACCACAGGTTAAAAACACAAGACGACAATGGCAGAATTAAAATTTTTGCTGTAACTAAAATGATAAAAGTCCTATTCTGCATTAAGAACAAACAATTGAAATTGGATATTTTAGTATACTTTAATCAAGATCTTTTTATAAAGACCAAAAATGTGAAGTATTTTTCATAACTAAGTACCATATATTCAAAATTATCTTTGATTAAGATTGAACATGAAACCATTTGGCTTCTAAAACTCTGCAACGCCATTGTGTGATTATGTCAAAATTGATTTCCATTTTTTTCCTTCATAAGTGATTGTCTACTATCAGCTCCTTATATATTAGATAGGGCTGTTAGCAAGGGTCACTAACTTCCCCTGAAACCTACCTCTGGAAACTGACACATTAGCAGTTATATAACTTTTATATTTCTTTTTAATAAAATATTACATTAAAAAAAACTTTTGGTACAAAGAGCACAGTGAAAACTTAAATACTCAAAAGTCTGGAAATGCCAGAAATAAGGTTGTCTGTGCAATCATACTTTTATGTGTATGCATTTTGATACGGTCTTTAAATTATAGGATCACATACTATTTTTTCCCCACAGGGCCCCTGCCTCATTCAGTTCATAGGAAACTTTCCTCCACATCATCTCTCTCTCATATGTAATGTTACCCTTAACCAAATTGTTTCTGTTATTTTCATCTTCAAATAGCACCATTTAAATAAATACAAAATCAACACAGATTGAGCATCCATCTTTTCTTTTCTAAGGCCCAATCCTACATATTAAGCATATTCATGCATGTATTCATGTGAATAGTCCCATACAAGTCTGTTGGTTACTCATATGAGTAAAGCTATGGAAGGGCTTAAGAACTCCCAGGATCAGGACCTATATGCATATTTATTTCAGAAAATGGGGCCTGATTTTCTGTTGCCCTACACCTTTTATAGTCATCACCACCTGTGGCAAGTGATTGCAAAGTCGATGTAAAATGCTACCCAATCAGAATGGTGGTAGTTTAACAGACTCAGTCTCCCACCCCCTCCACACCCCCCACTTGACCCCCACCCCAGGTTCGATAGTAGCCACATTGCTTCACAAGTTATCAGCCCATAAGGAGGGACATGAAAGAATAAGGATACACAAGGCATGTAACCCCATGCTCTGGGCATCCCTAAACCTCTGACTGCCAGAAGCTGGGACTGGATGACAGGGGATGGATCACTCAATATATTGCCCTGATCTGTTCGCTTACTCTGAAGCATCTGGCATCAACCACTGAAGGCAGGATACCAAGCTAGATGGACCATAGGTCTGACCTAGTGCGGCCAATTTTGTGTTTTACACTTTCAATTGTTCTGATGATGATGTCTGCTCTCTCGACTACATTTAAAAATGGCACCATTTCAAATTGTGTGAGATTGCACTGAGCCTTGAAGTCCACATAACGGTATCTGACAAAATTCTGAAGTGTATAAGTGTGTCTGTTCCAGTGTGTGTGCGGTTTTTCTACTAAAGGAAAAATTACTTCAACTGGTCTATAAAATATCATCTGGCACCCATACTTCTTAACTTTCAAAATACTTTTCAACCCAAGCAACTGGTAAACAACCAGAAATGACTGGTAACAACTTTAAATTATAGCTGGCCTAGGCCAGATTCCAAACAGCAAGCTTGAATTGAAAAGCTGCGAATCTCATCAACCTCCTTAAACTTTTACTATTACTATCAGAATAATTCTGGAATGATAAATGATGTTAAATAAATCGTGCTAATAAACATAATACATTGTATCTAGCAACAAAACCAACCCAAAACCAAGATGAAGAGAGAAGAAACATCTGCAAAATTGGCCAAAATACATTTAGAATATCTACCCACTCTGGATCCAATCTTGCTCCCAGTGAAGTCAATTTTAAACATATGCCTTTTGAAGATTTACTACTGTTCTTTTTGTGGACAAATTTTCTTAAAGACCTTTTACCCTAGTTCTGACATTCAGATGACATCATAACAGTTGTACTGCAAATAGGAGAACAGATGCGTATTCTGCATACCTTTAGGATTGTACCCTTACAAAAGAATTTGTGTATGAGGAATGCATACAGACCTCAGCAGCAGAACTGCAGGCCATGATATGATTTTACTATAGTACTACAATATAAATCAAAAGAGGCTTGTAATTCCCATTGTGGATTTTGGTGGAGACATATGGGGAATCAGAAGATTGTCGCATACATTTTCTTAGTCTCAATTTCTGTATATTATTTTCTCTGTTGCTTTCAATAGCCACTTAGAAATAATATTTGTTTTGTATTTTATTCTTCTTTACCCAGAAAGCATTCATTTCTCTGATGGTTCCTTTAGGGAAATGAAAACAGCAATTTTCCATTTGCCAATGTTAAAAGTATGAGGACAGAGTTTGTTAGCTGACTTGCTCTCTCTCAGGAGACTGCCTGTGTGGCAACCAACCAACAAAACCAAACAAACAGAGTAGTCATTCAGACATCAGTCATTCAGTCATATAGTCTTTCCTGACAGCAAAGTGAATTTCATATATATTTGCAGTGTGTGTGTGATAAACCTAAATTCACATTAGATCCAATTTTGGACCTAAGTTACTTCATAAATATCCCTTTAAATTATAAAGACTTTTTAGAAAGAAAATGAGTCTCAACTGGATCTCACATGTCTCATTTTTTGGAAAAGCAAGGACTTAACCTGCTTAATCTGTATGGGTGCAGTGTCTTCCCTTGCAGATTTTTTTTGTGGCTTTAATGTATATAAGGAATACATGTTTTATATACTATAAGGCTAATCCTGCTCCATGTGAGAAAGGAGAGGAGGATTTGACCTTATGTCATTGATGATGTATTTTCAAAACAAGGCTTTGGTTATATTCAAACCAGTCATGTAGATTTGTTCCTGTACTACATTTCCACAAAACAAAATGATTATAAAATAAGGCAGACACAATAAGAAGTTACTTCAAAATCTAGTTGACTTTGATAAGAAAGTGACAGTGCAACTTGCTCATTTTTTGCAATCCATGTCTGTACAAAGGCAGACTGGAGACAGTACTGATAGTCTTGGCTAGGTCAAAATGACCTGTAGCTCACTCAGATCAGCAGCTACTGAATTATACAAAACAGACTTTTTATTTGGTCCAAGCACTAAATAGTTTGTCCTCAATTTAGTAAAGGTTAAAGGATATACAAAACAGACTGTATTAGTAAACACATCTGTGCACATCTTGCAAATATGTTCTATTAAAAGAGTAAGAATATTCAACAGGCCTTGCTAAATTGAGACACTGTTCTCTGGACTGGAGTGCATAGGAGAATGATGATAGATAAGTCTATCTATCATCTAAAAAAAGTAAATGACTACTAAAATCAACCTCATTTTAGAAAAGGAATTCATTTAATCAAGAATAATTTTTTACACTCTTCCTTACTATCTCATAAATGTAAGCATCAATCCTACTAAATGGTAATTAACACATCCAATGATCCATGAAGCATATGTTTTTGTTGTACTGTATAATTACCCATAGCTTTCTACTAAACAAGGAACTGCGTTAAGATTTATGAGAAAAGTAAAGGATTAAACAGTTTTTATGTTGTGAGTTTTTTAAAGTGCAAAAAAAAAAAAAATGTTTTCTGCACTAGTCAGACAGCCTGGAAAATGCATAAGGCCTTCCTGGTGTTATGCAATACATTATTTAAATAATATGCCATGGTCTTACTGTTGTGGGGCTTCACTATTCTTCACATACCTTAGGTCACTGCTGGTTGTGAAGTAAGATACCAGAGAGCGTGACAATGCTCTTTAATGTTCCCACTTTCACAAACAGCTTACCACCAATGGTTCACTTTACTGCAGGAGGCTAGTGCTAGTGGGGGCCGATGCCTCTGCTCCCTTAGCTGACAAAAGAACAAATTCGTGCCTGGAAGAAACAGACACAGCTAATTTGATCCATAGTTGGGGCCCCTCCTGCAACACTATATATTAGATTTCAGTGATGCAGGAAAGCCTCCGATTTATGTGCTTGAGCTGTGTTTAATAACATGGCAATGATAATTGATTATGAAACCATTCAGTGATATTCCATTTTAATCAAATACTTCTAGCAACATAACAAATGGTTATTACATTACAGTAAAATCCAAACTACAGAAGGAAAATGCTTTAAAAAAGAATCTGTTAAAAAAAATCAGGAGCTGCTAAGCATCTTAGGAGATCTTCATGGCAGCTATTTATCCTTCCTATACAGCTGCCAAATTAAACTTCCACTCTGTTACACTCAGTTAGACTCTGGACTAAATTCAGAAGTGATATGTAAAGGTGATGGGCAAGTTACACATTGGAAAGTGAGTATGAGTCTATGTAAGTAAGCATATGGGAATCTAGAAGGTGTCTTTGTTGGGAGCTAAAAGACGGTATAAGTTACAGTAACTCCTCACTTAACTTTGTAGTTATGTTCCTGAAAAATGCGACTTTAAGTGAAATGATGTTAAGCAAATCCAATTTCCCCATAAGAATTAATGTAAATGAGGGGGTTAGGTTCCAGGGAAATTTTTTTCACCAGACAAAAGACTATATTTTTTATATATATATATAAACACACACACGCACACACGGTGTACACACTATAAGTTTTAAACAAACAGTTTAATACTGGTACACAGTGATGATGATTGTGAAGCTTGATTGAGGTGGAGGAGTCAGAGGGTGGGATATTTCCCTTACTGCTAAATGATGAACTAGCAATTGGCTGAGCCCTCAAGGGTTAACTCTCTCACGCTACAAGGCAGCAGGAATGGAGGGAGATATGCACATTTCCCCTTTAAGTACACTGCCTTGTTAATTACATCAGCTTGCTGAGGCCGCAGCTGCTGCAAGCTCCCTCTGTCCTGAGCCCTGGTGTATCCCCCCTGCTCTACAAAAGATGGTATAAGCGGGGTGCAGGAGCAGGGGGGAGGGGACACCCTGACATTAGACCCCCCTCTTCCTTCCCTCCCCCCCGCAGGAGTCTCAGGGAACAGCTCCAGGGCAGAGGAAAGGAGCAGCACATGGCAGTGGGGGGAGGGACAGCTGCAATTGTTAGACTTCTGGGTAGCTGCTGCACAGGGAACTTAGGGGAGTGGCGAGCTGATAGGGGGGCTGCCGGGCCACCCTGGTTCCAAGCCCCCACTAGCTAGCTGCAACGGGCTGCTCTTCCTCCAAACAGTAGACAAAGCAGGTGGCTGCCAAACGATGTTAGAAGGGAGCATTACACAACTTTAAATGAGCATGTTCCCTAATTGATCAGCAACGTAACAAGGAAACAACGTTAACCGGGACGACTTTAAGTGAGGAGTTACTGTACATCAGTTCAGACTCCCTTATTTAGGCTGAACCCTCAACTTCACCCTGCATTTTTAAGTGCTGAATTCTTGTGCTCTGTAGTCCAATTTTGAACTGTTGAGTATCTTGTAGTAGTGAATGGGCTCTGCCGTAAGTGGAGGAGTGAAATGGAGAATGCAGCTTAGCAACATGAGTCTGCCTGTTTCTAAAATAGAATGCTTTTGTACTCTACTCACTTGTCTAGAACTACTTAAATAAAACCCTTATTATATGTGTACCAAAAATAATTACAAAACATCTAAAGGTTTTGTTTTCTTGCAGCACAAGGATAGAAGCAAAGCAAAACATTGCAATGCCTCCATTTAAAGTGAAAAACAGCATGAGCAACTGAAAAGGATAGACCCCTGAAATTCATACCAGGCAGGCAGACAGTACAAGGCCAATGCACTCAATATGGGACCTAAGTGATGTATGGTAATTGTAATCCTGAGTTCCCACCAGGGACTGAACCTAAGGATCTCTAGTACTAAAAGCATGGGCCTCTATCATTTGAGTTAATGACATAGATAATTATGCCAGCTGGTTTTAGTAACAGTCTCATGTTTTCTGTGGAATAGTCACTAGAGGGGGATGCATGATACACACTAATCATGTAGGCTTAATGCTGACCTGATGAACTCCACTCTCGGTCCCCGTGAGTAACAGATCTAACCCCTCTGTCCTTTTAAGGGTCCAAAGCCAAAAAAAACCCATAGAAATATATAAAAATTTCAGTTGAAACGTCTGGAGTAAATTAAAGTGTATAACTCCAGTTAGAAAAAACACATAAAACAATCCAGAGGAGGAGTTCAATATTCTGGGTGTGTTAGCCAATGCAGATTGAACAGCCTGGAGCATTTCTGAAGGTTTTTTTAATCTACTCCTTACCTTAAATCAAGAGATGTAAATTGAAATCATAAGCTGTACTTTACACAAACACAAACCTAGCTCTGCAACAGACTGATCTCAGATGAACTGCTTGGGAAAAATCATTCTGGGATGTAGCTATGGGTCATGACTGTTGACTCTTCATTATGTGATGTAGATCATGTGGTTATATATGTGACTGATGTGTTGTGTTTCACTACTATATATGATGTATACATTTCTTAGAAGACAGTTCTGAATTAAGCTCCAATGGCCCCCTCCTCAGCCTTTTGGAACACTGTCACTACTAGGGTGACCAGATGTCCCGATTTTATAGGGACAGTCCTGATATTTGGGGCTTTGTCTTATGTAGGTGCCTATTACCTCCCACCCCCGTCCTGATTTTTCACACTTGCTATCTGGTCACCCTAATCACTACAGGCCAGAAACCAATCAGAGGATGCTACACCTACACAGAATCCCGTCTTGCTCCTCTCCCCTCAGTCTCACACTAGAATATTATACCAGATTTGCCCCCTGTAGGCCTACTTAGCCTAACACTGATATTGTAGGTCTGATAGGTCTTAGTTTTCAAAAGAAAAGGAGAAAAACATTCTTAATATGGCTCTAAAGTAATAAGGAGCACCTGTGCTATCTAATGTACTTATACTCAACAAAACACATTGATGGAACATGCATGACAAAAGAAAATAGATCTGCATAGTTTATATTCCAGTCAATATTTTGAACCTTCCTATGCAACCTTCAAAAATCAAAACAGATTAGTAAAGGGAGTGCAAATGTTGAGCTAAAACTGAATTGTTGGTTTTATAATTCAAATGATGGCTCCAATCCCCCAAAGATTTGCAGAACATCTGTCACTGTTAGAGTATGTCATATGATGTAGTTTATACTTACAGGCAGTGCTTAATTTGTGCCAGGGCTGAGCTCTGGGACCGCTAGGCTTGGCAATTCATAGCTCTGGCACCTCTGGGCTTGCTGCATCAGTTATGAATGTAATGAAACTGCTTGAGCTGCTACACCTCTTTCATTACAAATTAAGCTCTGCTTACAGAATGGGGACTTTATCATGGGAAGCAGTGACTGAAAAAGATTTGGGGACATGGTGGATAATCAGCTGAGCATGGGCGCCCAATGTGATGCTCTGGCCAAAAGAGTTAATAATATCCTTGGATACATTAACAGAGGAAACTCAAGTAGGAGTAGAGAGGTTAGGTTATTTTACCTCTGTACGTGGCACTGGTGTGAATGCTGCTGGAATACTGTGTCCAGATCTGGTGCCCACAACACAAGAAAGATATTGATAAACTGGTGAAGGTTTAGAGATTGAAGTATTAAAACACATGCCTTGCATGACTCGAGGAGCTCAAAGTATTTAGCTTAATAAAGAGAAGGTTAAGGGGTGACTTTATTACAGAGTAAAAGTACCTATGTGGGGAACAAATATTTAATAATGGGCTCTTCAATCTAGCAGAGAAAGGTATAATACAATCCAATGGGTGGAAGCTCAGTGGTTTGAGCATTGGCCTGCTAAACCCAGGGTTGTGAGTTCAATCCTTGAGGGGGCCACTTAGGGAGCTGAGGCAAAATCAGTACTTGGTCCTGCTAGTGAAGGCAGCGGGCTGGACTTGATGACCTTTCAAGGTCCCTTCCAGTTCTAGGAGATAGGATATCTCCATTAATTTATTTAATTTAAAGCTAGACAAATTCAGACTGGAAGTAAGGCTCACATTTTTTAATAGTTAGGGTAATTAGCTGAAGGAACAAGTTACCGGAGGTTATGGTGGATTCTCCATCACTGACATTTTAAAATCAAAATTGGATTTTTTTTAAAATATATGCTCTAGGAGAAGTTTTATTTTGGGGAAGTTCTGTGGCCTGTATTATACAGGAGGTCAGACTAGATGATCACAATCGTCCCTTCTGGCCTTGGAATCTATGACTCTATTATAGCAGCCATGCAATTACCTACTGATGGGAAGAAGGCCAAGAGTGTTTCCCCCAGGAATTATATTTCACATCTAGAAATGCTAATATATTTAGCCTGTAATGTCATTCCAACTGAGTTTTTCTAAAGATGGTGTGGTTAGGACAGGGTTGCCTGCAGGAACTAATCTAACTCAGCAGCCACTTGGGAGTCCCCCTCAGTCATGTCCTGCTCAGAAACTCACCGCTCATCCCTTCCCCACCCCCCTTAGCAACAGAACCAAAAGTGGAAAGTTTTCTTCCCCCTTTCCTACAGCAGTTTGAGTCACAGTTGGCTGTAAAGCTGGCCTTGTCCCAGGATTGGCATGGCACTGCACCATGCATTTTGGAAGAGGGTTGTTTAAAATTGGGTAGATTAACAAGCCTGGCAGGTATGGGTATAAAAGGCAACATAGTCAGAAAATGATGATCCTCTACCCCTTATGTAGCTCCCGCTCCTTCCTCTCCTTGCAAGGAATTACCTGCCTCCCTCATACCCCTGGCAAATAAGCTCTCCTCCTTAGCCATTAGGCAGTACTCCATGGTGGTGTCCTGGAGTGCTTTAACATTCTACCTCCAGATGCTCTGACTCCAGCAACACTAACACTTCTCCCCCATTCCAGCTAGCATGCCCCAGCTAACCTTCCTTCTGTACACAGGTCAGTAGCACTCCCTCCTCAAGGGGAGGATTAGAAGACCTTGTAGAGGCCCCAGAGGTAGGACCAGGGAACCCAGGTGGCACTTACTGGCCTTGCTTCCTAGGTGTGTTATCAAACACGCCAGGACTTCCAAAATAGGTTCTGCAATTAAGAGCTCTTCAGGGCAAGTGCTGTCAGTTTCTAAATGTTTAGACTTTATAGCACCTAGCTCCATGGGGCTCTGACCTGGTTAAGGCCACAAAGCACCACTACAATAGAAGTGTTAAACAATAAATAATAATGCAGTATATCAGGTAATGTCAAAAGGAGACAAAAAAATCAGGATGCAAAGCAATGAAAATGGAATATAATGGCAATATACAGAGATAAGCATTGGGACAGGTGGGAGAGAGTCAAACAAGAACTGGATATGGGAAAGGAGAAAGAAAGAGGAAGGGGAAAATGAGAGAAATCACTACATTGAAGAACAAACACTCTATATGCATCCGAAGAAGTGAGCTGTAGTCCACGAAAGCTTATGCTCTAATAAATTTGTTAGTCTCTAAGGTGCCACAAGTACTCCTGTTCTTTTTACTAGCAGGTTAGTGGTTTCTATTTATTCAGGCTCCTAATTGAATTTCTTGAATTACTCATTCTTTACATCGTACAATTGGTGCACTCAGCATTTTAAAGACATAAGAAGAAAGTTTACAATCGAAACAGACTCAAACCAGAACTAAGATTTTTTTAAAAAAACACCGAAGGTAATTAACCATAGGAACAGATTACAAGGGTTATGACACTTATCCCATCACTCAGAGTCTTTAAATCAAGAGTAAATGACTTCCTAGAAGACACTGTGTGCCTAGTTCAACCACAAGTTGTTAAGCTACATCCAGGAATCACAGGGAGAAATCAATGGTCTGTGTTATACAGAAAGTGGAACCAAATGATCATAATGGTCCTGACTGGCCGTAACATTTATCAATCTATGAAACTACTGACATCACTTGTGAGAGGGTAAAGTTTGTTCAATTGAGTTAAATGAATTATTAAGTGGTTGAAGGGAGGTGGGATGCTAACTGGAAGAGGTGGATTTTAAGGTGTGAAGGAGGACTGAAGCTGTTCAAGGCACAAGGAGCAAGATGTATATCTTATAGATGTTAAAGGTTCTGAAAGGAGGGTAGAGTGTAACATGCCCAGAGTTCTGGATGGGGGCATTTTGATTAAACAAATTTATAGCAAGGCATGGTGAAAGCCATGCCATAGACAGGGTTGTCACTATATAGATACTTACAGGTGAGAGTGAGGAAGTGTGAAAATGCTGCGGAATGAGATTGGACAAAGACAAAGGAATATGAGAGCTGGCTGACATGCACAGAGTGAAGAGCAAGGATGGTAACTGCAGCTGCAATATGATGGAGCGACCAGAGCGAAGAGAGAGAGAGAGAGAGAGAGAGAGATGTGCAGACTGGAGAGTAAATGGCATTAATTTCCTGGCAGATGCCTCATAACCCATGCAGACTCTGCCTTTGAGGGGATTCCCAGCTTATTTGCCTTTTGGGTCCTTATCTTTAATTTTAAGATATAGCACACTCACAACTTTTTAAATAATTTGTAAAGTTATATATACACACACACCACACACTATTCTGCTGTTAACTAGCAGTATAATGCACACTTTGTGTATTTAAATATTAGATACGCAGATTCACAAATAGATGGTTGGATATATCTAGCTAAATACATTCATTTTGCATTTCAAAGCAAGTTGGCCCTTTATCTGGTAATTCCTCCTATTGGGGAATTGTGCAGCAGGTGAGTAATCAACAGATAATCTACTTAGGTTCTTAGAAACAAGTTTATGAAGCTCTGTAGAGATTAATAATAAAACATGTTATTCAATTTTGTTCCCCAGGAATACGACAAATTGGATTTTTGTGTTTGAAAAGCAGATTAACATTTAGTTCTTATTGAGAGAGCCAACACTTTTAAAAACTGTTTTATGTAATTACAAAAGTAGTTTAGTGGTTGTGGGGTGCAGAAATATACCTGCACAAAACAAAAGCAAAACAAATGTTCATTCAAAACTAATATTATAGAAATAAGTGTCCTTGTGTTAGATTACTGCCATAGCAACATATTCCCACCACCCCAAGAGTACTCTTTTTCCCTGATTTTTTCTTAACCTTATATCAATAAAGGAACAAACAGCAATCAAGTAGCAATCTAAGAAAATAAGAATGTTATCTTGTGAGCAATGTGGGTGTGAGGCCAGTAAAACTAACCTGTCTATTGTGGCTGGTACTTTGCTATCAAATCACAAGGTGAGGTAAATGCTTGTATGGCTGGATTGCCTGAACCACCTAATGCAGGGGCGGGCAAGCTTTTTGGCCTGAGGGCCGCATCGGGTTTCGTAAATTATATGAAAGGCCGGTTAGGGGAGGGGGTTAATATGAATATCTCCTGCACACACAAAAAAAGGCTTCTTGAACTGTTTTTGTAACATCCATTGTTCCCCAAAGGAGGCTCCATCCAACAGCAAGCTATGCTGCTTTCCTTACATTTACAATAGATGAATTTGCCCTTAGTCTATAGACATATGTCTTGAGAAACCTATGCACTTGTATGATCCTAAAGCGAGCCCCCAAACCAGTTAATAATCAGAGCAATGTAGGCATGGAAGTCAGGTTTTCAGAAAAGGAGTAAATATGGAATCATAGGAGATTAGGGTTGAAAGAGACCTCAGGAGGTCATCTAGTCCAACCCCCTGCTCAAAGCAGGACCAACACCTACTAAATCTTCCTAGCCAGGGCTTAAAAACCTCTAAGGATGGAGATTCCACCACCTCTCTAGGTAACCCATTCCATTGCTTCACCACCCTCTCCTAGTGAAATAGCATTTCCTAATATCCAACCTAGACCTCCCCCACTGCAACTTGAGACCATTGCTCCTCGTTCTGTCATCTGCCACCACTGAGAACAACCTAGCTCCATCCTCTTTGGAATCCCACTTTATGTAGTTGAATGCTGCTCTCAAATCCCCCCTCACTCTTCTCTTCTGCAGACTAAACAAGCCCAGTTCCCTCATATAATACTATATGAATGCACCCAACTTCAACAATTTCTCTTTCAAGCCATAACTCATCATCCTTAATTTAGCTGATTACAATATTAACATAACCATATAAATTACAACATCCCACCCCACCCCACCCCCACAGCCTTGGATTAACATCATGTAGGCCAAACATTACAATATAATTGCTCCATTCACTTTGCTTTCTTGTTGCATTCCTTGTTATCTCCTTGATTATGTTTACAATTCAGGGCCAGTCAAAACACTTAATGAATTCACTGGGAGTTGAATCAGGCCCATCGATTGTAAACTCTTTGAAACAAAAATATTTTCTTCTTATATGGCCATAGGGGCCTGGAACTAGGAGTGCTGGGGGTGCTGCAGCACCTCTAGATTGAAGTGGTTTCCATTATATACCGGGTTCACAGTTTGGTTCAAGGGCTCTGAGCACCCCCACTATAAAAATTGTTCCAGCGCTCCTGTATATGACTGTAAAGCACATGCATCCCAGCAGCATTATGGCTGTGATTCACCAAAGAATTTAAACATGTAGATGCCAGTCACTTAAAAATGAGCATATGCTTCAGTGCTCTGCTGAATCAAGACCTTAAATAATAATCTGCTAAATTATTTTAAAATAATACTAAGCAATTTACCACAGTTGTATTTTATATTCAATGATGTGTCTACCGCTCTTGATCCAAGGTTCTGACAGC
The DNA here is from genome assembly GCF_013100865.1 of Trachemys scripta elegans. Taxonomy (NCBI): domain Eukaryota; kingdom Metazoa; phylum Chordata; order Testudines; family Emydidae; genus Trachemys; species Trachemys scripta. Next base: position 164,987,293 of record NC_048300.1, read on the forward strand.
CAAGTACTTCAGAATGTCTCCTGAGATCCTGCTGTGAGATTTCTTTCATTTCCTCATGGCCCTGTGGGTCAGTAGCATAATGCAAAAGGGTCTTGTGATAATGATGCTTTGATTAACTCATAGGCCTCTCTGCTTCATAATACTGCATGAGCCATCTTTTCACTGTTCCCAAGCCAGACTACAGACTCTCCTTTTCTGGATTCTCTCCATGTCCAAAATACTTCAGCTTCTTCTGCTGAAGATGTCAATAAGAACTTTGTTAATCTTCAGATACTGAAATATTTATCTTATGCTCATTCCAAACATGGCCCACACCATATTAGTAGTTGTTGCACATCCCAAAACATTTCCACTAACTGTGATTCTGTTGTTTTTATTCAGTTCGCTCAGCCACACTGAGCTTTGGGACAAGCCAAAGCCCAGAGATGTCTATTCTTTGTAGTTACTGAAATACTTCAGTCTCCCTAGATCTTTAATAGTTATTCCATCATTGATCAAACTGTTGCCAGTCTGCTGCAGACCTCCTGAGAGCTGTAACAGTTTTCATTCATCATCATGGAGTCCAAGTAATTGAAGCTCCAGGGCAACTCTGTCAACTGTCATACTTACTGGGATATGATACTTACGGTGTTGTCATGACTGCAGTTTCATGGACAATCTGTTAGAGAATGCATTGGAAATGGAGCAAGATTACTCCTCTTTTTACAGATATAGACACTGTTTTCTATATAAGATGAGTAATAAACTGTTCCTAAATCTTGAATTATGGTTCATTTTGTCATCCGTTCTGCTCTCTGTCCACAGAGCATCAAGCTGATCTTTTTTCTTTGAATAAGGCCCTGGCAAATAACTGCTAAGTGACCTGAAAGATAATGAGAGGTAATGATCTGATACTTGACTCAGTTTTTTAAGAAATCTACTATATTGAAGAAGAAGAACATGAGGTAAATACATAATATTTCAAGAGTGGCAAAAAACTCTTTCCCGGTGTCAATTCATCTCATCTTCCATGTAGATCAGCATTTGGCCTAAGCTGCAAAATCTGTATCTGGATTTGGATCTCAACTTCCCCAAGCTCCTGGGATGTTCAGACCTAGGGTTTTGCCTCTATTCCAATTTTATGTATAATTACAATATTTGATATCTTTGAACACCTAATTTAAATACCTAAATTTTTCATAACAACAACACACTACAGCCAGGGGCGGCTCTAGGCACCAGCTAAACAAGCAGGTGCCTAAGGTGGCAAAATACATGGGGCGGCATAATTAACTTCAAGCAGCGTCCTGGGCTGGATCCTGACCGCCCCGGGGGGAGGGCGGTAACCAGCCTGTTGTTCTGCTGCCGGGTCCGTCGAGGCAGGGAGCCAACTAAGTGGGGAGTGTGTCCCTGCCGCTCTCCCGCGGGCAGTGGCCATCCCCTGCTCCTCAGGCGGGAGCCGTAGCACAGCCCTGCCCCGGCTGCAGAGGATGGACCGTTCCTCCTCGGCTCGTCCCCACCGCTGCAAGCCAAGGAGCGGCCCGTCCTCTGCAGCCGGGGCAGGGCCACGCTACCGGCTCTGCCCGGGGGGTGGGGGTGGGGTGGCCACTGACTGTGGGAGAGCGGCGGGAGCTGGTAGCGCGGCCCTTCCCCTGTTGCAGAGGACGGGACACTCCTCGGCTTGTTCGCGCCGCTCTCCCACCGTCAGCAGCCACCCCCACCCCCCAGGCGGGAGCTGGTAGTGCGGCCCTGCTCTGGCTGCAGAGGATAGGGGGAACATGGCGCCCAGGCGGGCCGCTCCTCATCAGCTTGTCCCCGCCTCTGCCTCCTCCTCCTCCTCCCCTGGAGGGGAGAGGGGAGTGGAGCGGAAGCCCAGGTTGAGCCCAGCTCATGCCGGGGCCAAGGTGAAGACCAAGGATGAGCGGGGCTGGGATCCAGCAGCAGCTCCAACCCCTGGCCCTGGGAGCGGCGGTGACGGAAGATGAATCCACCTTGGGCCAGATCCGCAGCAAGGTAAGAGTCGGGCCGGGCAGGAGAGTCCCCGGGACCCCTGGGGAGCTTCTGCCTGCTGGAGCCCCAGAATCTGCTGCCTCCCTCCCCAGACCCTCACAGCACTCCAGTGCCTGGAGTCTCCTTCTGCCTCCCCTCCTGCAGGGGGCGAGTGACCTGGCAGAGAGGGGCAGCATCTGTCCAGCAAGCCCAGCACCTCTTCCTTGGCTCCTCCAGCCCCAGAGCTCTCTCCATTGCATGCCCCTCGGGCTCCCAGCTGGGTGGCCTCAGCGCTGGGAAAACGCCAACAGAGCTGGGTCCAGTGTGTATCCGAGCTCGTGGGGAGCTCTCTCGCCCCAATGACTAGCGCCTTACCTACAGCAAGTACAGTAGTGCAATAGGAGTGTGACATGAAAAATTATCATGTCACATTGTGACACAGTCACTCAAATCACAATTACGTGTGTGTACTGTGTTGCCCTATCGGCGCCATTCACACTAATTTCCGTTTCGCGTCGGTGCCAGTGGTTATAGGACTAAAATGCCGGGACAAAACCGAAAACGACTTTCTGGTGCTGCTTACCAGCAACAAAGAGAGAAACAGCAAAAAGTATTAGAAAAACTCTCTCTTACTTCTTACTTCTTACTTCTACTTTAAAAGTATTTTAAAAAAGTCGACAATCAAGGAGAAAGCTCTAAGCAACGCATTGAAGGTGATTATTCATCAACTGATGAAGACCGATCTAACCAAATATTACCTTTATCAACTGATAAAGATGAACAAGAATCTGACCAAAGATTATCTTCGCTAACTGATAAAGACGAACAATCACAATCCATCCAAAGATTTACTACTTCAGCTGAAGAATCCAGAAATGAAAAACTGTTATCCAAATCTAAAACTGAAGAACAATTATTGGAAGGTGGAGAGACTGACATAGGATCAGATCCAAATACATGGCCGACAATAATTACTGATTCAATGCGAATTGTTATTGTGAAAAAAGGTCCTTCAAAACTAGATCCTATATTTGAATATCCTATATTTGAATAATGAGTCAAATCATCGATTTATGCCATCCAGTATGAAGAAAAAAAATGAAAAATGGCGAACAAATGAATAGATCGCGGTTAGTGTATTCACAGACCAAAGATGTAGTTTTTTGGTTTTGCTGTAAACTGTTCTGTAATTTGGACATTCTTCTGGCAACTGCAGGTTTTAATGACTGGCAAAATTTGCATCAGCATTTGAAAGAACATGAAACATCAAAAAATAATTTACGCTCATTGACAAGTTGGATTGAGCTGTCAAACAGATTACATTCTGGTACAACAATCGATGCAGAACAGCAACGTCAACAAAATTCAGAAATTCTACGTTGGCAGGCGGTGTTGGAATGTTTACTGGCAATAATTAATTTCCTAGCCAAACAGTGCCTTGCATTCCGTGGATCCTCGGATATTTTATATGAGAATAATATGGACATTTCTTAAAATTGGTTGAGTTATTGGTAAAATTTGATAATGTTATGGCTGAGCATGTACGAAGAGTGAAAGATGGAGAGATTCACACCCATTATTTGGGTAAAAATGAGATAGAATTAATTTCGAATAGAGTGCGTAATGAAATTTTATCGAATTTGAAACATGCCAAATATTACTCAATTATAGTTGATTGTACTCATGATCTGAGCAAAACCGAGCAAATGTCAATAGTTTTAAGATTTCTGAAAACTGATGAAAATGCAGAAGTGAAAATTTGTGAACACTTTCAAGAATTTATACCAGTGAACAAAACTACTGGGAAAGCCCTCACAGATGTAATTCTACAGAGATTGGAACACTATGGAATACCTTTAGAAAATATGCGCAGCCAAGGGTACGATAACGGCTCAAACATGCGAGGACAACATGCAGGTGTACAGCAAAGAATATCAAATTTAAACAATCGAGCTTTTTTCCTTCCTTACCATGTGCATTCACTCAATCTGGTTGTCAGTGATGCCGCCAAATCATCTAAAGATGCCATTTCATATTTTACCACAGTGCAAGCAATTTACAACTTTTGTAGTGCTTCCACACACCATTGGGCAGTCTTGAAGAAGCATCTTGAACAAAAACTCACACTTAAACCTCTGAGTCAAACTAGATGGGAAAGCAGGATAGATGCTATTAGACCATTCCGATATTCATCAGGAGAGATTTACGATGCACTATTCAAAATAAGCCAGGACTTGTCGTATGATCCTTCATTTCGACATGAAGCTGAAACATTGGCTCAGAAAATGATGCAGTTTCAATTTTCATTGAAGTCCTAAAACTTCTCCTCTAAAAGTATTAGAATTTATAGCAAGAAATGATTTTTTCACTCCAAACACTGCTATAGCATTACGCATTCTTTTAACATTACCAGTATCAGTGGCTTCTGGTGAGCACAGTTTCTCAAAACTGAAATTACTAAAAAATTATTTGAGGTCCACCATGTCTCAAAATCGTATGTCAGGACTTGCATTAATTTAAATTGAAAGTACTATTGCAAACTATTTATATTTCACTGACTTATTAAAAGACTACACAAGTATAAAAACCAGAGAAATTCAGTTCATATAAATACTTTTAATTTATGAGAAACTGGAAGACACTAACGTTTTTCATTACAGTGTATAGTTGAACTCAAATTGTTTGTAATTGTGTTTTTGTTAAAATTAAACGTTAAAATTACACTAGTAGGAAATTGTTTTATTTCACTAACTACAAATTCTCGGTTTTCATTTTTTTTAAATTTTAAACAGTCAAAACAAAACTGCAAAGTGCAAAATTGTAAAAGACCAAAAAAGCGGGGGGGGGGGGGGGGGGGGGGGAGGGAGGGGCAGACAATTTTTTTTTTGCTTGGGGCAGCAAAAAACCTAGAGACGGCTCTGACTACAGAGCTGTAAATGTCACTGAGATGCTGAGCTCTTGAGACTGTTACCTCTCATTTGCTTCACGTGTGTCCATTTGATTTGAGGATCAAGATCATTTCATCACTCACCCTAATAAAATGGTAGGAGTCACAATTAATTTGAATGTAAACAAAACTGGCTAATGAATAGGATATTTCTCCTTCTCCTTTAGCCCCTCATAAACATTGAAAGCATGAAATTGAACATTAAATGGCCAAGCTTGGATTAGTCAGTTATTGTAGGAAGCCATCTGTTCTAGATCCAAAGTTTGAAATTAACACTTGGGTACAGATGACTACAGGAAAGAGACTGCTCCGATAGGTTGTGCCCACGAGAACCAATCACTCGCCTATTGTTTAAACTGGGACTGTCAACTCAAGCACCTGAGCTGGTGCAACTGCTGCAGTGTCACACAAAGGGTATGTCTATACTGGCAGTTATGTCGCCACTCAGAGAGCATTGAAGCACTGTTGTGTGTTCACTCTGTCAGCTGCCTGCACAATAGTGTGTGCACACTTGCGGCACTTGCATTGGTATTTGGAGCAATGCACTCTGGGCAGCTATCCCACAGAGCATCTCTTCCTCTTCTGCCACTAAGAGTTGTGGGAAGGCAGAGGGGGTCGCGGGGCATCCTGAGTCCTTTCCCAATGCCCTGTGATGCTTTGCTCCGTATCCCAGCAACCCTTGTGCTTCCATCTGCATTTGGTGCCATCTTTCAATGGTTTGTGTATTGCACGCCCTGTCTCTTTGGTCTGCAGGAATGGATCATTGTTGATCAGTATGCTGCTCACTCTCACTAACACGTCACGAGTGGCAGTGGAGTTATTCCTTAAACTATGAAGGCAAGAGGAGTTCGACATTGATCTCACCACACATAGTAGCTATGGCACGAGATTGCTTGTGGCATTCACGGAGGTGCTGACCACAGTAGAATGCCGCTACTGGGCTCGGGAAACAAGCACTGAATGGTAAGATCACATTGTCATGTACGTCTGGGATGACAAGCAGTGGCTGCAGAACTTTCAGATGAGGAAAGCCATATTTATGGGACTGTGTGATGAGCTTGCCCCAGACCTGCGCCGCAAGGACACGAGACTGAGAGTTGCCTTGTTGTTGGAGGAGCACATGGTGATTGCACTGTGAAAGCTGGCTACTCTAGACTGCTACCGATCGGTTGCTAACCAGTTCGAAGGTGGAAAGTCGACCATTGGACTCGTGTTGATGGAAGTGTGCAGGGCCATTAATCGCATCCTGCTCCGAAAGAGGTTGACTCTGGGCAACATGCGTGACATTGCGGATGGCTTTGCACAAATGGGCTTCCCTAACTGCGGAGGGGTGATAGATTGCAACCATGTTCCAATTCTGGCACCAGACCACCTAGCCACCGAGTACATTAATCGGAAGGGGTATTTCTCAACGGGTCTCCAGGTGCGTGTGGATCACTGTGGGTGTTTCACGGACATTAATGCAGGCTGGTCCAGAAAGGTGAATGACACACACATCTATCGGAACACTGGCCTGTTCAGGAAGTTGCAAGCAGGGACTTTCTTCCCAGACCAGAAGATCACTGTAGGGGAAGTCGAAATGCCCATTGTGATCTGGGAGACCCTGCCTACACCTTAATGCTGTGGCTTATGAAGCCATACATGGGGCACCTTGACAGCAGCAGGGAGCACTTCAACAACCGGCTGAGCGAGTGCAGAATGACTGTTGAGTGTGCTTTTGGTCATTTAAAGGCCCGCTGGCGTTGCCTATATGGGAGGCTGGACCTGGCTGATGACAATATTCCTATGCTTACAGCCATGTTCTGTACACTCCATAATATTTGTGAAGGGAAGGGTGAAAGATTCACTCAGGGCTGGACCACTGAGGCTCAGTGCCTGGAGGCTGCATTTGAACAGCCAGAGACCAGGGCTATTAGAGGGGCGCAGTGCGAGGCCATAAGGATCAGGGATGCCTTGAAGCAGCAATTTGAAGCTGAAAGCCACTAATATTTGTTACTATGCTCGGGAGTGCAGTGCTTCTAATGCTAGGAGGTGATTGTGATTGGTGCAGACAATGCACTGTGAAGGTTTAAGGAAATTTGCTCTTGCTTTGCTGGGCTCTGTTTGCTTTCAATTAATGGAATGAAGATTGCTTTCAAACCAAACCAATTCTTTTATTAAAAAAACAACAACTGGAGGAAAGAGACAAACAAAAAAACACATCAGCACTGTGGAGGATTGGAGAAAGGAGGGTCCCAGGAGGAGGTGGAATCCCGGGACGGTTAAAGATTTGTGTATGTCCAGGTATCATATGCAACTTGTCCTTTGGAGTACAGTGCAGCGGGTACTGTTCTTCAGCAGGGCTAAACTGCAGAGGGATGAATGCAGAGGGTGCTGGGAGTCCGCAGGACTGGACTGTGATGGGGGAGGAGTGGAATGCAGTGGGTACAGACTGGAGCCAGGAGGTTGATAAGTGTGTTGGCGGTTTTCGGGGGGGCACATAGGAAAGAGTTTTGTGACAGTGGCTGCAGGGGAGGGCGGGCGCGGAGCTGCTCGGTTTGCAGTGCTAGTAGCTCCTGGAGCATGTCTGCTTGGCACTCCATAATGTTTAAGAGTCACTCCATGGCTTCGTTCTGGCGCACCGTGTTCTCCTTTCGTCTCTCTTCTCGCTGTCCCGCCAGTCCTTCAATTCTTGTTTTTTGGCCATGGAGTGCATCATGATATCATGCAGAAAGTCCTTTTTATGTTTTTGTGGCCGCTTTCTAATTCTGCGCAGCCATTCAGCCAGCGATAACAAAGATGGAAGCTGGGCTCCCAACATCTTATCTGTGAATGTAGTATTTTACAGAAGCAGTACTGTTTGCAACACAGAGACCACTGATTCAGTGATTTAAAACATAGCCACTATTCACATACCTGTCACTAACTGGCTGACACCGGGCAAGCACACATGAGCCACAAAACCCCCAAAATGGTGAGTAACTGCAGAGGCAGGGGAAATCAGTGTTCCAGGACCATACTGTATGCTGGGCACATGGCTCTTGGGGAGACTCAGCTTTATAACCATTACTGTCCCCACATTTTCCACAGGCTGTGTTCATTATGAAAGATATCTCGCTTCTGAGGGAGAGTAGGGAATCTAAGGAGGGTCTTCTCCAAGACTGAGGCTTCCACCCTGGCCCTTATGTGGCTCGCCTGTGTGCAGCAATGGTCCTTCCCCCGAGTGACAGCACAGTGGCGTTTGAAAGTTACCCTTAGTGGAGCAAGAAACAAAACAGCTCTGCCAAAGAACCTGCGGCAGCGGATTGCCCAGTATCTCCTTGAGAATTTCGTGGAGATCTCGGAGGCAGATTCCCGTGAAGTGAGAGAGTCAATCAGCACCCTGTTCCACCACTCAGACTAGGCATGTGGTGGTACATGCATCATAAAGACACAAGCCTGCTTTCTGAAACCCTCCTGCCCCCAAGAACTCGCTTCAGTGATTCCCAAAATCAAAGCCACTCATCAGGGGCCTCCTCTCCATCCGACAGCTGTGACTGGCTAGCCTCCTCCGGGGTAGACAAGAGTTCCTGGCTGCATGCATCTCTGACCTCAGAGTCGTCCTCTGGCTCTGGGTCCCCCTGCCCCTCCACATCCTTGTCCAAGATTTCCTCCTCCTGGCTCGGTCCACTCTCGACTGGCATGCGAGCCACTGAAGAATCCACAGTGGTCTTTGCACTGGAGGTGGGGTCACCACCGTGCATCACGTCTAGTTCTTTGTAGAGCCAGCAGCTTGTGGGCACAGCACGGAGTGGCGATTTGCCTCCCGTGCCTTGTGGTAGGCGTTCTGCAGCTCCTTCACTTTGACCCTACATAGCAGTGTGTCCCGATCATGGCCCCTTTCTATCATGCATAATGAAATCTGTCCGTAGGTATCATAATTCCTACAGCTGAAGCGCAGCCTCCTCTCCCGAAATGCTGATGAGGTCCTGCAGCTCTGCATTGCTCCAAACGGGGGATCACCTGGTGCATGGCGCAGGCATGGTCACCTGGAAAGATGCGCTGAGACAACTGCACATGTCACTGAACAAACAGAAAGGGGACTTTCAAAATTCCCAAGGAATTTAAGGGGTGGGGCTCACAGTTGGTCACCTGAGGTCAGGGCAGTAGAGTTCAAACCAATGACCAGAGAGGCGAGAACAGGCATTGTGGGACACCTCCCAAAGGCCAATTGCAGCACTGTAATTGACCGGGGTGTCTACCCTGGCACCACGGCGCTGTAGCCCCAATGCAGAAAGCTGTATGCCTCTCGTTGGGGTGGTTTTTTTACAGCGCTGCAACTGTGCAGTGTCTGCGCACTAAGTACCTTGCCAGTGTGTACACCTCGGGAGTTACACCGCAGAAAGCTGCTTTACTGTGCAGAAACTTGCCAGGGTAGACAAGGCCCCAGAGGCAGTCAGGATGGTAACTGGAACTGAAAATATATATGTAACCCTTCTGCTCATCTAAGTTGGCAGCAACTAGGGCCAGGTTCTGTATCTAGGGGTTCCGTTTCAATAACGCAATGCAAAATCAGCTTGATCCCCCACCCAGTGACCTGGGACAATTACATACCACCCCTCAAGCGCCTCTAGGAGGCAATACTTCTCCTCTCACAAGCACGGAGTCTGAGTGTAGCAGAAAATGTTTAATAACATGAGGTAGATGACATCAGCATTAAATTGGGAAACCACCACAAACAGGATTCATAACACAAACCAGGAGCAAAAGACCCACCCCAGCAAATTGGGCTGTGTCCTTTCCCTTTGGTTCTTGAATCCAGCAACCCAAAAATCACCCAGAGTCCCAAAAGTCCAACAACCCCCAAAGTCTCTGTCCCTGGTCAGTGCAGCCCCAGAGTAAAAGGGAGGCACGCAGGGTGTTAAGGGGCACCTTATGTGATCTGAGGCCGGTCGTCCGTCTCTCCGCAGCCTTCACCACGAGCCAGTCCACTTCCTGCCGTCCCACGAACTGCTCTGCTCTAGGAGCTGCTCCGCTCACCGACCTGTGAGCCGCTCCAGCCGTCCCCGCAAACAGCTCCACTCGCCGTTCCTTCCGTCCCCGCAAGGCTGCACGCTGCTCCTCCAGCCGTCCCCGCAAACTTGCTCCGCCAGCCGCTTAGTAATATAGCTTCAGGCTCCCGCACTATTTAACACAGCACTCAGTGATCTCAGCTCTTAATAACTTTAGCTCTTTTGTGATTTCAGCTCTTAGTGATTTCAGCTCATAGTAGGGGAGCCACAGTGCTGGTGCACCATTGGCCCAAAGTGAATTCAGCTCAGCAGTCTGTAACTAGACTCCTAATGGAATCAAAGTTAGCTCTGACATTCAACAGTGGAGAGAGGAAATGATACAATTGGTGTTTCAAGCCCTCAAAGGGGGCCCATACCATCAGGTACAAATACCTGTCCCCAGCCTCTCTCAATTCACTGGGTTTTGTAACCCATGCCCCTTGTCTAGCAAGTGCTACTTAATTACTGGTGAGTCTCTCTGTCATACAACAGTTTCACTGGCCTTGATTCACCGAATCAAGGTAACAACACTTTATTCTTCCTGCCCCAATAACAGAGAAACTGGGGATCCCACACCAGCCAAAGTAACCACTTTCAGTTGTTGTTGTCCCAGGCTAGGCGGGTAGGTGTGCCTATGCAAACAAGGTCAGCCCCTGAAGTTCTTTTCAACCCTCACCATAATTCACCACCAGATGTCAGGGTAGAGCTTATCCTGACTCTGCTTACATATAGGTAAAAACTAGCTCCAGAAACTTCATCAAGAAATCAACTGGCAACCAGTGCAGTAATATTTTTGTTTTATTATTTCAAGTAATAAACATTAAATTTGCCTTTGTAAATACAGAATCATTAACCCTATTAATTTAGCTTGTTCCGTCCAAAACATGACATTTTTGTAAATGACACCAAAATGCTGGTTTTGTTTTTGATTATCCATATCAACATCGTTTATGGGGAAAATGTAACAAAGGGAAATATTAGACTTGCAGTTAGTCACTCAGGAGAACATGGAACAAATAACTAACTGCGTGATCTCATCTGTATGCTGCAGTGTGATGAGTTCTCCTTCATTTCACTCTTCCACCATGTATAACTTGGGACTTCACAAACAGGACAGCAGGGAAGTTCACAGTCATTTACTATCATTAGTGGAGGCCCATAACACCCCACACAGATTGCACTTTTGTACACAAAACAAACCACACCCCTGAAAAGGTGAGTTTATATTGACTGTTTACACTCAGAGGGGCCCACTTCCGTTTTCAGTTACATCACTGTAAATCAGGAGTAACCCTGAAATCAATGGAACTAAACAAGTATAAGCGGTAGCAAAAATAGGTCTGGCATGTGAATCCCTACAGGAATTGGCATAGTATGAATTTTGAGATGGAGACAAATATAACCGTAGTCACGTTAATGTTATTACCACTTCTTCTGAGCACGGAAGATGTTGAATGAGTTTATTCTAACTAATATTAGAAGTATCAGAAACAGAAATAGGGGTTTGGCAAGAAGTCAATAGTGCTGGGAAGCAAGACTTATCACACTAAGAACAATCATTTCTCCAATAAATTATGTAACAATAATCAGTGTTACCTGTGCAAACAAGTAAAAGCCCCTGTGTATGTATATAAACACTGTTTAGAGTAGTCTTCATTTTTATGAAAGGAAACAGAATGAAGAGTGGTGTGGAAATCCAGAGTTATAAATACAAGGTGTGACAGAGAAGATGATTTCCTCTGGGTGAAAAATATTGTATAAGGAGGTGGTGAGTTGGAGGAAATGTTAAAGCTGTGAATATTTACAATGTGTTTACCTATTTCTAAATTGGTATGAGAGAAAAAATCCAATGTTTTCTGGAATCACCCTGCTGTGTTCCCACATTTTGGTGTAAAAACAATTACCATTTGTTTCCTACATTGCAGTGTTGCTTCTTCTGAAAAGTGTCACTTTCCCTGTGCAAATTTTATTTGGCTTGGCTGTAATGCATTATTGATTCTTTTCTTAAATCGCTAGGCCAATTAAAATGTATCAAGGAAGTTAGCCAAAAACACAGTAGACTTGACCTTATAGATCCAATGTACAAAACACTTTCATAATATTCCCAGAGATTATTTTAATACATATAATGGGTGGGGGGGATTCTCAGCCATTGCAAATCAAGCATGCCTCCATTGACTTCAATAAAGCTAGACCAATTTACACCAGCTGAGGACCTGCCCTTGATTTTTTATTACAAAATATTTTTAAAAGTGATTCCCCAAAGGAGTACTCATTTATAAACAGGGGCTATAAACCCACCAAAATATCCTAATTTGGCATGCCTACAGCGCCCACATATTTTTAACAATTGTTTTAGAATATAAAATGCACTGCTTAGTACTACATCTCTGAATGCTTGAGGGTCATCTAGGCATGATTTGTTTTCTTCATAGTTTTCAACTGGAACACTTATATTCTCTTTAGGCAATGCTATCCATTATAATTTAGCCTGGAAAAAGGACCTCTGAGACAGAAAAAATATACACACACACACCCTCCATGTCTTGTTGGTCATTATCTCTTTTTCTAGCTGGATCTTTAGCTGTAATTATATGTTATATTTAATAATGGATCAGACACAGTGGCCTCAAAGCTCCAGTGTCAAGCCACTTTTGTTCTTTTTATTTATTAATTTTTAAAGTAATTCTCTCATCATTTTCTTTCTAAAGATACCCTTGGGAAAAAAATAAACTGACATATAGTGATGTAGTCCAGCTGCTACAACTGACAGTCTGTTACTGTGATTTTTCCTAAAAACAATAGTTTATTCATGGGGCGCAGGGTTGGCTTTGAGACACATGGGACCCACAAGCATAATTCTTTTGATTGTTGTGGATCTCAGCAGACCAGACCAGTTTTCAGCTGTGGAAATAATGCTTGATCACTACAAGTTCCCTCCAGCCACTTCTGACAGGTGAGCTGGCTCCTCTGCTGAGCAGTCAGGGTGGCCTCTCCACACAAGGCACACACTCAGTATCATGCGAATCAACATGGTCAAGTGAAATAAATATAGGACTTATTCTTTGTCCAGCTCAGGTGGTGGCTGCCTTTGTCGCCTTGGTCAAGTCCTGTAGCCTTTCTGTCTGTGTTATTCCCATCTGCAACCTCCCTATCTTCCTGCTGAGATGTGATAATTAATTAGTTAATGACTAGTTAAAATTCTCTACAAAACCTCAAGCAGCCCCCACACCCTCACTATGGTTGCAGACTTGTCTTTTGAAAAGTTAAAATGCTGGCAATAATGAACGGCCCCTGGCACAAGGATCTGGGCTCCTGTGTCTTACAGCAGGAGGCTAGTGAAAAGTTCCTCAATTCCCCCTTTTCCTTATTGTATAAGTTTGGTGTGTGCTAAAGAATCCTCTTACTTATCCAACCCAAAATTCTGTGGCTATTACAGTGGACAGTGATTTAACCATGATGGACAGGAGTTGGGCTGGGCAGAATAGAAAAATTGTTTTACAGGCCTACCCTAAAGCAGGTATTTTATTACAAAAATCACAGTAGGCTTCAATACTACCATCACTAGCCTAAAGTAAATTCTAGTTAGTGACTACTAGCAGCTATCAAAAGGTTTGTGCTAGAAATAGACGATCTATGTGAGCCAGTTATCCCTGAAGTCAAAGAAAGTTCTGCAATTGCAGGATCAGTCCTCTTCCATGTTCTATCAGACTTTTAAAGGAAAGAGGTGGTTACGGGCTAGAATTCATTATCACTCATTTCCACTCCAATTGTTTTTTTCAGACTTGTGCTCTCAGCAGCTGGCTAGCTAAACTATGCAAGGTTGTAGAGTAGGATTCAGATAAAGGAAAAAAGAGACAAAAGTTGAACAGATAGACTTTACTTGATCGTAAACTCTCTACTATCTTTTTGTAGACATAAGTTGAATATTTTGGCCAAATTCACAAGCACCTTACAGCTGCTTTATGCTCCTTTGATGCAAAGCAACCATTAACTTAAATAGCCAGTTAAGCCACGTTTTCAACTGCTTTGGGTTGGCAGAGAAGTGCAAAATGATCAGAATATAGCAATGAATCTGGCCCTTTAATATTTATTTTTAAGCCACTTATATACCCTCCCCCCAAAAAACCCTAACAAAAATTAAAAAAAGAATGTTTTTCTTCAGCACCAAAGTATTTCACTTTTCTTCTGTGCCAATAAGATGATCTAAAGATTATTGAAGAAAAGGTGAAAGAGATAATCTCAAGGGCTACAGCTCATGCTCACACTAAACTGTTGAATGAAAAAAACTTAGAAGCCTCAGTTCAATTCATGATTAACAATAGTGCACATCATAAATGTGATTCTGTTGCTCTAGTTTTGAGTTCTCTCCCTGAAACATATCAAAGTATAGGCTGTTGAGTTAGAATACTCTTTCCAATTGCTGAACACTAATCTCTGCAGGCAATCTTTTATATGAGTGATAAAGCAATAATTTGTAAACCAGGTTCAGCTGTGCTTTATTCACAGCTGAACCTGGTTTATAAATACAGACATTAAATTTTTTTCAAAATAGATTACAGTTTATTGACAGGACTTGAAAGAAGCAGTATTAGCAGTTTTGGAAGTTGCAACTGTAAAGCCGACAGACCCTGGCTGTCGGCAGGCAGGATCAAACCTGGGGCGTCTGGAGCTTAGTGCATGAGCCTTACCACATGAGTTAAAAGCCAACTGGCTGTTAGGTAAGGCTATAGGGCAGACTCATTTTATCTCTCTCTCTCTAAGTGGTACCAGTGCTACTAGATGGGACAGAACACCAAACCCAGAAGTTTTGAGGGTTACACTATGAACAAAGAACATTCAAGTTAAACTTTTGTCAGGTATATAATAATATAATGAAAATATAACATTAAATAAATACTGTGGGATAAGGGTTTCTACAACATTGTGGAAGGCAAAGGCTTCTGCTTATTAAAACATGGGCATATTATATAAAAGAAGTTTGTATTGCAATGCACACAAATGAACACAAGTGCAACAATGGATGTTTCTTGTAGTCAGTGATTTTAGTTTATTATTCATTTATTGTGTGATGTTATGATTAATCAATGTTATATGACATATATTCATTTTATGTTAATTAGAGTTAATTTGTAGGATTAAACACGTATAAGATTGATCAGTATTTAGAAGAATCATGTATTAAGACATGAGTAAGACAAGCTAAAATGCAAGAATCTGTAGACTGAGACCTGCAAGAGTTTAGCTTAGCTATTTTAGACCTTGGAGACAAGAAATGATGACATAAGTGACCAGAAAATAACCCGATGCCCTAAGATTATGGGAAAAGAGGTACCAAATGGTAATATTGCAAAAAATTACCCAGAAGATTAATATTAGATCACAAAAATACTGTAAAGGTGCATCTGTCTCCGACATGCATCATAACCACAGCATACAGGTTGTGCGTCAATGCTAATAAAAATAAAGGGAATTTACACAGCCTATAGCAAATTAGGGTCTCTTAAGTTTCCAGGTGACACAGAGAAAAGAGGGCTAACACTTTTATGGGCATGTGCATAAGGTATGTACAGACAGAATCACATTATAAAAAGGGGATGCCCCAAAAGGGAAAAATCGAGCTTCCTATGGGAAACTCCAGCAGGAACCATCCCTCTACTGATGATCAAGCCATGAGAGACCCATCAGACCCTCATATTATTGTTAAGGATGTGAGTAAAACTATATCGTGTAACTTGTGTATAGGTCTGTATAGAATTTCTATAAGCTTGGGTAATCATAACTTTCATTGTAACTTTAATAAAACTTGTAAAACAGTCGACACATTATACTACTAAATATATGTATGGTCACTACCCTTGTCTTTATGTGTTTCTACAGACTAACTGTAAAACAAGTAGTAGAGGTTACTTTCAATCTGTTAAGCTTGAAACTGTAGCTGCCAGAGCTGAACCCACAATGGTGTTATACCACATTACAAAATTCACTTTAAATAAAATAAAAGGCTACATTCTAATTTAAAGAATGGGTCCACTCTGAAAAGTGACTAAGTAAAATGATTCTCCTTTTCTTAGCAGAAATGATTCTCCTTTTCTGCTCCTTTTATGTATTTGAGTCATATCTGTGACAAAATATATTTTACTGTTCTGTTATTACTGCAGAGTTTATGAAGGTAACAGAAAAGGAGCTGGACTACATGCCATTGTGTACCATCAACAGAACATTTTATTACATCACAACAGTTACACCTCTAGAAACACACTGAAGGCAGTGGATTTGTAAAAGCAGCATTGAGGAAAAAATACTGGAAGTCTAATTTGGCCTGCAGAATCTTTATCATAGGTGATAACGTGTAAGAAGAAAGAATCCACACTGATTCTCAAATCTCAGCTAGATGGTACAGGGCTAGCAGTTAGAAAATTATCCTTTTATTTGTAAAAAGATCTGAAAGTCAAATTAAAATGGAACCACACAATAACTTATTTCAGAGTCAAGCAAAAATGTTCTAAATACTATAAATGGAGCACTAAAGAGTATGCATTTCATGGACCTGTGCAATGCCATTGCAATTAACAGTCATTTGTATCACATAACTTATCATAATAGGTAGCCAGTTACAAAATACAATAAGGTTCCAGCCACATATTCAGTGCTATGTATTTGTCACTGTCAAGGCTGCTTTCCCACTTTGAACTTTAGGGTACAAATGTGAGGGCCTGCATGAAAACTTCTAAGCTTAACTACCAGCTTAGATCTGGTCCGCTGCCACCACTCCCAATGTGCTAATTCCCTGCCCTGGGTAGCCTTGAGAGACTCTTCACCAATTCCCTGGTGAATACAGATCCAAACCCCTTGGATCTTAAAACAAGAAGAAATTAACCATCCCCCTCCTTTCTCCCACCAAATCCTGGTGGATCAAGATCCAACCTCCTTGGATCTAAAAACAAGGAAAAAATCAATCAGGTTCTTAAAAAGAAGGCTTTTAATGAAAGAAAAAGGTAAAAAGCATCTCTGTAAGATCAGGAGGGAAAATAACTTTACAGGGTAATCAAACTTAAAGAGCCCAGAGGAATCCCCTCTAGCCTTAGGTTCAAAGTTACAGCAAACAGAGATAAACACTCTAGCAAAAAGGTACATTTACAAAGTTGAGAAAACAAAGATAAAAACTAACATGCCTTGCCTGGCTGTTTACTTACAAGTTTGAAATATGAGAGACTCGTTCAGAAAAATTTGGAGAGCCTGGATTGATGTCTGGTCCCTCTCAGTCCCAAGAGCGAACAACCCCCAAAACAAAGAGCACAAACAAAAGCCTTCCCCCCACCAAGATTTGAAAGTATCTTGTCTCCTTATTGGTCCTTTGGGTCAGGTGTCAGTCAGGTTACCTGAGCTTCTTAACCCTTTACAGGTAAAAGGATTTTGGAGTCTCTGGCCAGGAGGTATTTTATAGTACTGTACACAGGAGGACTGTTACCCTTCCCTTTATAGTTATGACAGTCACAGATTATCACAGACAAATTTTGGATCTAACATTTTACTAGATGTCTGAGCTACTCTCATGTCTAAAGAGGAGGAGAAAGCTGATGGAAAAGGATCAGAAACTCATTAAGCCAAAAATCATTCTTCTTGAAGGTTTGCACTTTAAAAATTCTATTGCATGTTCTGCACTCCATCTCTACATAATACTTTGATTAATATCAATAATAGTTCTGCACATGGTAAAAATGCAGAATTTTCATGGATCATCGAAGTGAATGGTGCCCTAAATTATCTAACATTTGTGCAAACAGGCTCTAGGAGAATCCAACATTATTTCTGCATGGAAATGTCATTGCAATTAATGCATGGTTTGCCTGCAGGATACAGGATTCCTTTACTTAGTCCAGTGTTTCACAACCTTCTCAGGTCCGTGACCCTTATCAAAATCATAAAATATCCACAAGACCCTCCAGCAGGAACCATCCCTCTACTGATGATCAAGCCATGAGAGACCCATCAGACCCTCATATTATTGTTAAGGATGTGAGTAAAACTATATCGTGTAACTTGTGTATAGGTCTGTATAGAATTTCTATAAGCTTGGGTAATCATAACTTTCATTGTAACTTTAATAAAACTTGTAAAACAGTCGACACATTATACTACTAAATATATCTATGGTCACTACCCTTGTCTTTATGTGTAAGAGTAAAGAGCCTATCAATGATAATCCTAAATGATTTATGTGTGTTTCAAAAGAGGAATACTTGACTGTGAAGAGAAGAGGTATGTGGGGAGTGAGATTTTCTTTGCTTAGACTGTAACCACATTTTTGCAACCTCACACCACCTCTGGATTGCCTTTTGTGATTCCCTCCCCACCTGCATTGGGAGTTGTAACTCACTGGTTCAGAAACATTTAATCTGATACTTTCTGGAACACCAAGAGACAGACAGCATCTATGCACCTTGCTGCTGAGCAACTCTGTCTGTAAAACTGGTTTAACTGGTTAGTGCAAGGGGGAAGGGTATTCTCCAGGAGCACAGAGGCTGCTACCAAGGGGCTCTCAACCTATTCACCACTGCGGGCCACATATGCGACTCTCTATGTGTTATGTGGGTTGGGCTGCACCCACACAATATATATACTACCTGTATGGCCCTGAGGATGTCACATGGGCTGCAACTGTGTGCTGATTGGGTAAAGTGTTGAGAACCACTGCTCCTACCCCACCCTGTCTCTGCTGCCAGCATAGAGGTTCTGTATGTTTCAGTAGAATTATACACTCTTTATACATCAGTCAAAGGGATATTGAAGATACACAAAGTAATAAGATTGAGGAAAAATTTGGGAGATGTTACTGTGTAACTTAAAGGCTTAAAAATTGCCTTTACATATTGCAAGAAATAGTACAGTTCAAAAAAGGATAAACCTGAGCATTGCAATCTATTGAAATGAGCAGTTAAGGGAAAGCAGAAAATCCTCAAACACTCAGACTATTCATACAGTCTAAATAAATAATGGGTAAGATACTGCATTGCATATTCAAAGAACAACCTTAACCCTACTAAGAAGTCTAAACAAAATGCTGAAGTAAAAGACGGCATATAAAAAAGAGACCTGAAATCCTCCAACAGCCCTCAGGTAATGCAGTATTTATGTCCATTTTTATTTTAAAATGCAGTGTAACAAATAGTAGAATAGCAGTAATGAACCAACCAAAGAATTTATTCCTAAACCAAAATTGCTTTAATACCACATCTTGGAGGTGATGTTGACCTCGTTTATAATGGTTCTAATCCTGCAAATGCTTAAATATGAATGTACCTTTATTCATGTGGATATTGACATGAAGAGAACTAAAGAATGTGTGTAACTTTACTCAGATGAACAGACCTATTATCCATAGGAATATTCACTTTATAAATGTTACACACATCCTTAAGTGTTTGCAGAATGTGGGCCTTTGAGACTGACTCTCCAATTATTGAAATGAAACAGGGTTTTGCCATTGACTTCAAATGAAAGCAGGTTAGATGCACATTTATTTTAACCAGTGGCATGTAAAATGAATGGACAGACCTCACTTTCTATGGCTGGGATTACATTTCATTTGAACAAATTAATTTGGTTTGTCTTTATCTGTACATCCCAGTAAAAGTGAATCAGGAGTTCAGAAAATGAAACCCAGTGTTGTAGGATTTCATACATTTGAAAAACAGGGGTATCTGAACAATAATGTGCTGAATTTCTCTTCCACACAAGTGACGTAAAGATAAAGATAGGCTTTGTGAAAAAGAATTTGAATCTTTAAATTAGAGTGATCTTACCGCAAATTAATCGCTGGGGGCCATTGTCTGGCTTGTTGGAAAGACTATCTGCTGCCAGGGCTGGCTCCAGGGTTTTGGCCGCCCCAAGCAGCCAAAACAAACAAACAAACAAACAAACAAAAAAAAGCCGCGATCTGCGGTGACAATTCGGCGGGAGGTCCTTCGCTCCCAGGCGGAGTGAGGGACCATCTGCCGAATTGCCGCCGAATACACGGACGTGCCGCCCCTCTCCGGAGCGGCCACCCAAAGCACCTGCTTGAGAAGCTGGTGCCTGGAGCTGGCCCTGTCTGCTGCAGCGGCAGACAAGATCAGCATGGGAATTTTGACCCATTTCCCCACCCCCCAGGTGACCGGAAGAGAGGAGGGACTATATAGGTCCACGCTGGTGCAGGAAAAAGCCCTCTTTTACTTGGACTAGATGGGGCAGCATCCACCCTCCTAACCACGTGAGTGGTGAAATACTGGGTTTGTTTGGATCCTCTGTGGGCATTGCGCTAGTCATTCGTTTCCTGGGGGTCTGGGAAGGAATTTCCACCTCATCATCAGATTGGCCAAGGTGAGCGGAGGAGAGGGAGCTTATCTGGGGTAAAACGTGGAACGGGAGTTAGGCTATAATGTTGCAACTCATTATATAAACAGGGTAGTTGTCCGGAGCAACAGAGGGCCAACTCTCCCCTCCTGAATAGAACCCCCCACTTAACCCTCATTCGAGGGGGCTGGGGAATGGTGAGGTCCCAGCAGAGGGTTGGCTGGGGATCAGGATGGGTAAGTGGGAGGGCTGGCTGAAGCCCCCGGATATATATTGAAATGATTATGGGATTACCTTCACTGTGCACTTTTATCTGCTTAGTACTCCCAGACATTTAAGAATAAAGTTGTGGCCTAATTAAACCACATCCAGTGTCTTCCAGCATAGCCAGACAACATGATATTGCAGCATTTTCATATGTTGAGATCCTTGGTTTAATTACCAAAGGATCCATTGTAGAGAAAACATTTATCAAGTTTTAGAATAACACATGCATAAAATACAAATATTGAAAGATTCCACTGTTGCTTCAGCAGTTTGAGAAATGCTCTAGACTACACTAGGTGTAAGCAGCTGCAGAGAGTTTTTTTCATGAACTAGTCCATTAGCTGACAGCCTAGCTGAATAAATCACTTCTTCTATGTGCCCAAATGCAGTTTTGAAGACTATCATGTCAATACAATAGCAACATGCTGCTCAATGCTGTTTTAAAATATTAAAATTATTGTAATTTATTAGACAGCATTGCTTAAAAACCATAGCAGACTCCATGAATTGTCATACGATACATATATTACAGAAGGAAGTGACAGGAAGCAGTACATTTCTCTCCTCACATCATGTCAAAAACAAAACAAAAGCGCACACACACAAAACAAGACTCAATGAATAATGTAGAAAACATGCTAATTTGTTGCTATCAAAAGATATTAAAGAACCATGTCAAGATGCATCAAAATTAGAGATATTGAAAGACATGCAGGACTACTTGATTTCCATTCTGTTTCACTAATGCCTGAACACCTAATGGGAGCAATGCATACAACTGATGAAAATACAGTGGAGTCGGTTAATCCAAACTGTCAGCATTTTTATTATTTTTTTTATTATTTTTTTATATTTTATTAATCTCATTGCAAAAATCTCTAACATATCCTTTTGATTTCCTATTACCATTAGTCTTATTTAAGATGGGGGAATACAAATACTATGGAGACATCATATAGCCATACAGATTGTGAACAGTAAATTGCAATATTAAGAAATTCTTTCTGAACTAAATATTGCCCAGATTCCTTATTTTAATAAGGAAAACAATGAGAATTTCTCCAGAAACACTAATCTTAATTTCTCCAGAAACACTAACCAGAAGCACATCTGGCATGAAAGCTGGCAGTATTTGAAATAGTATAGTTCTACTACTTTAATAATGACCTTTAAAATGACGGATCTTAATTTAAAGAAGCAACTTTTTGCATAGAGCAGGGTTTTTTGTAACTAAGTTATTCTTCGATTTAGTTTTTAAATTTTTCAAAATATTACCAGATAATTAAGCATAAGTATAATTAGGCAGCCAAAAAAAGAATTTGAATAGCAACTAGCCAAAGGTTCAAAAATTCACAGCAAAAAAATGTTTGAGTACATCAGAATTAGTGGGGCTACTGGATAATAGAGGTGCTAAAGGAGCACTCAAGGAAGATAAAGCTCTTGAGGAGAAACTAAATGAATTCTTTGCATCTTCACTGCAGAGGTGTGAGGGAGATTCCCAAACCTTAGCCATTCTTTTTAGGTGACAAATCTGAGGAACTGTCCCAGACTGAGGTGTCAACAGAGGAGGTATTGGAACAACTTGATAAATTAAACAGTAATAAATCACGAGGACCAGATGGTATTCACCCAAGAGTTCTGAAAGAACTCAGATATGAAATTGCAGAACTAACTGTGGTATGTAACCTATCATTTAAATCAGCTTCAGTACTAGATGACTGGAGGCTCAATTAGAGGCAGGTAAGGCTAACTTCAGTATCATAGAATATCAGGGTTGGAAGAGAACTCAGGAGGTCATCTAGTCCAACCCCCTGCTCAAAGCAGGACCAATCCCCAGACAGATTTTTGCCCCAGATCCCTAAATGGCCTTCTCAAGGATTGAACTCACAACCTTGGATTTAGCAAGCCAATGCTCAAACCACTGAGCTATCCCTCCCCCCATACCAAACATTGGTTGAAATTATAGTAAAGAATAGAATGATCAGACACATAGATGGACACAATTTCATGGGAAAGAGACAACATGGCTTTTGTCAAGAGAAATCATGCCTCACCCATATATTAGAATTCTTTGGAAGGGGTCAACAAACATGCGGACAAGGGGGATCTAGTGGATATAGTGTACTTAGACTTTCAGAAAGTCTCTGACAAGATCCCTCACCAAAGGCTCTTAAGCAAAGTAAACAGTCATGGGATAAGAGGGAAGGTCCTCTCATGAACTAGTCACTGGTTAAAAGATAGGAAACAAAGCATAGGAAGAAAAGGGTCAGTTTTCAGAAATGAGAGAAGTAAATAGTGCTGTCCCCCAGGGGTCTGTACCAGGACCAGTGCTGTTCAACATATCCATAAATAATCTGGAAAAAGGGTGGAAAACAGTGAGGTGACAACATTTGCAGACAATGCAAAATTACTCCAGATTTTTAAGTCCAAAGCAGACCGTGAAGAGTTAACAATGAACTTACAAAACTGGGTGACTGGGCAACAAAATGTCAGATGAAATTCAGTGTTGATAAATGCAAGGAAATGCAAATTACAAAACGTAATCCCCATACAAAATGATGGGGTCTAAATTAGCTGTTGGCACTCAAGAAAGAAATCTCAGTCATTCTGGATAGTTCTCTGACAGCTAGATACTTTATATATTTTATGACTAGTTGTCTAAAACTCAGCAATATTGTTGGTTTTGATTATAAAACATTTATAATTTATTTTCTTTTATTTGGGAAAAAAACCTAACAAATCAATATTTCTAGTTGTTTTTCCCCAGGTGGTAGAAAGACAATAATATGTGGAAATTAGCATATTTTTCGGTCCAGGAAAAAAATGATTTAAAAAAAAAAATCACATGAAAAAGCCTTTAATCAGATCAACCACTTGCTAGTGTCAACAATGTGAAGCTATTTAGAGTCTAGCATTTTTGAAACTTCATTTTTTTGCTAAAATGTAGTACTTAACACAAGTTGGTTTCTCCTTAGATAAAAATACAACAATCTAGATATGTTCTTCATTTGAAAAAGGAAATCTGCAGCAATACAGATAACCCATCTTTTCATTGTTAAAATGTATCCAGTTATTTACTTTGAAATGTCCAGGGTTAGAACAGCTGAACAGGACACCACTAGCCATAAAGGCGATGAGAATAAACCCTATCTTAATTTACAGGCACTTGAAATTTGAAAAAAAAAAAAAAAAAAAAAGTCATGTCTTACACATCTTGCAGCCCTTCCTCCAACTTTGCAGGATATAATACAATCACATATAATATTCTGTATGCTGATATAACTTTGCATATGGAACCCCAGAATATTTTCTGAAGTGCTTTAATGGTACAATTAAGATAACAAGGAGACCAGCCCTGATTAGCTGAGTCACCAGTGAGGCTCAGATGTCTTGTCTGAGCTCATATAGTGTGGCACGGGAGAAAGGCACCTGAGAATCTGGGCCTAACTCCCATTGATTTCAGTGAATTGATATCAATGGGAGTTTGGCCCAGATCCTCAAAAAGTATTTAGGTGCCTAAATTCTTCCCTTCCCACTCACTCAGAGATTTGACTCTCAGGGACCCACATGATCCAGTTAAAATCAAGATTCACAGGACCATAAGAATTGTCATACCAGATCAGACCAATTAGGACTACAGCCAGTACCAGAGGCTTCAGAGGAATGGGCAAGGAAATGGGAAATTATGAGATAACCTGCTTGTAGTGTCAAAGTTTCTTTCTAATCCCTTCAATTAGAGGTTGGTCTCTGCACTAGTGCCTAAGAATTTATGTACCTAACATTTGTTTTTCTTTAATCTTTTCTAATGTAGCTGTGGACATTCTCATTATTCATGGAAGCATCTAGTGCTTTTAAAACCCACTGTAACTCTTCTCCTCAAAGGCATCTTGTGGCAATGAGTTCCATAGGTGAATTGAACATTGGGTAAAATAGTATTTCCTTTAATTAGTTTTAAATTTTTAGCCTTTGTAACTCGTTCACTGTCCTCTTGATTTGGTATAAGTACGGATAATTGAAAGGGCCCATTTTTAATAGAATTTGTTGGTTTGTACTTGTTATGTTCCTTCATTTGCATCCTCTTTAGAGTAAAGGGTCCCAATTGTTCCAATTTCTATTCATGCGATTTTTTCTCCATGCATCTGAATTGTATTTGTCATCTGTTTCCACACCTCTGCTATTTCTACTAAATCCTTTTTGAGATGGAGTGATCGCCAGATCATCTAGCCAGACTTCTGCACATCACAGGCCACTAAACCGCACCCAGTTACCCCTGTATTGAGTGCAATGACCTGAATCAATCTAAAGTATTACAGTCCTCTGGAGACTAAGCTAGTGTGTGCCACTGGCTAAGAATAGGAGATACCAAGGTGCACTATTATGTGCTACAGGCAGAGACCAAGAGGGAATGAGGGGCATCAATTCCTGAGGCCCTTGCAATGGGAACCGATTTGGAGAGATATACCCAGATGAATCTTATCAATGGGGCCAGGATCATACCCACAGCCTCTGACATTACTCTCAAATATATGGCATAGTATTTCTTGTTCCACACTCCCTCTTCTCATCTCAATCTTTTCCATATGCACCAGATGGAGAAAAGGTATAAAACAAATTTCATTGTTCATTTTCAGTGTGATTTAAAGGCAAGCCCTTAAATGAACATCGTCTCCCTGATGTTTGTTCTGTAACATGAAGCACTAACAGTAGTTTGTATTTGCTCTAATCAAGGTCTTTATCCTTCTGTTTTTCTGGCAGAGTTGACAGCAGCTTAGTATGGTATATTATCTTCCACTTTTTCTGCCCCTAGTTCTGAAGCCAATTGTGCATAGCCTGATGAATGAACACTCCCTCCCTCTCCTTGAATATGCAATATTCAGAGTAAAAAAAGTCTCATCAAAATATGATCGCTGGTATGTAAACTACCTTGTGAATATGTAAATGTGTGTATTTCTTAAACTCACTGAAGCAAAAGAGCGTCAGTGGCACTTCAGTGGGTACATATCTAAAAACAACATGTAAAAACAACCACCTTTTAAATTCCATATGCAAACTAAGGGCTTTATTCAACCTTTTTTGTGTATATGTGCATAAATCCAAAATCATGACAGATCCTGTAATGCTATAAGGTCCTCCAAGATCCTCCTTTTTTAGATCTGTCTGGGAGCATAGTCTGAGTGTGTGTTTGGAAGTAGTCCTGATAAACTTCCAAAGAGAAGGTTTTAAAGAAAAAGGTTATTTATCTGTTCAAAATGACACTTTATATGAAA
Source organism: Trachemys scripta elegans (assembly GCF_013100865.1). Classification (NCBI taxonomy): domain Eukaryota; kingdom Metazoa; phylum Chordata; order Testudines; family Emydidae; genus Trachemys; species Trachemys scripta. Next base: position 165,013,086 of record NC_048300.1, read on the forward strand.
TTCTGAGTGAAAAGAAATGAAAAGTGATGATCTCCAAATAGTCACATGATTGAACATGGATACTGTTCTGATACACCGTTCATTTAAGACCAGACAGCACAGGGAGCTCTCCACATTCCACAACAATGTGAAGCTCTCATATGAATACAGCAGGGCTTTTGGAAAATTCAATCCAACTGACTACACACTAAGGGATAGTTTTTCACAGGGTTGAAGCCAGCCTCCTTCTTGCAGGCCAAATTTGTGCAGGCATTTTGCACCTGCAAAAATCAATAACTCAGGGGTGGAGAGAATCTTAGTACTTATCCCTCTGAAGTGCCTGACCGGCATCCAAATGCAGGTAGTAGGTTTGTGGGTACATGCTCAGGTTGTGCCCACACATGAATTGTAAGCACAAACTGCAACAATAATTCAAGCATGGTTGCAATTACTATGGAATACTTGGCCCTAAGATCCCAATTGTAAAATCTAACCCTTTGATAACATACATTTAAGATACGATTATACTGAATACATACAAAATATATTAAGTTGCAAAGTCAAGCATTTAAAAGTTACGATATGCTAGAATGAAAGTTAACTTAATTGACCCATCTTTTGTATATGCCTTATGATGCAGTCTTTAATTACATGATCAAACTTTTTTTCCACAAGACCCCACCTCATTCAGTATACAGGATGGACCTACTTTAGAGATGAATCAGGACTGTGTAATAAAGGAAGAGCCTGTGACAGATAGGGCAACTTCTTGCAATATCTTTGGGGGTCCATTGTTTTAAACGAATGGTTTGTGTGTGATTGTATTCTACTTCCTGGTGGAGGACTACCACAACTCCTCCTCAACAACAACAAAAAGTGATGATTAATGCAAGTCAGCCAGGTTGAAACCCTGCCAGAGAGGTACCACCTTCTGGGAAAGCTCATATAAGAAAATTGAAACTGGATCTTTCAGAGACTAGACAAAGAAAGGATTTTTGGATAAATAGCTTGAGTTTAAACTCACTCTTGGGGTTCTTTTTAATGCAAAAAACAGACAGAACCTTCTGTCCAAGAGTGGGCTCCAATCCTTGTGGAAAGGATGGAAAGACATAGATTCATAGACTCTAGGACTGGAAGGGACCTCGAGAGGTCATCGAGTCCAGTCCCCTGCCCGCATGGCAGGACCAAATACTGCCTAGACCATCCCTAATAGACATTTATCTAACCTACTCTTAAATATCTCCAGAGACGGAGATTCCACAACCTCCCTAGGCAATTTGTTCCAGTGTTTAACCACCCTGACAGTTAGGAACTTTTTCCTAATGTCCAACCTAGACCTCCCTTCCTGCAGTTTAAACCCATTGTTTCTGGTTCTATCCTTAGAGGCTAAGGTGAACAAGTTCTCTCCCTCCTCCTTATGACACCCTTTTAGATACCTGAAAACTGCTATCATGTCCCCTCTCAGTCTTCTCTTTTCCAAACTAAACAAACCCAGTTCTTTCAGCCTTCCTTCATAGGTCATGTTCTCAAGACCTTTAATCATTCTTGTTGCTCTTCTTTGGACCCTTTCCAATTTCTCCACATCTTTTTTAAAATGCGGCGCCCAGAACTGGACACAATACTCCAGCTGAGGCCTAACCAGAGCAGAGTAGAGCGGAAGAATGACTTCTCGTGTCTTGCTCACAACACACCTGTTAATGCATCCCAGAATCATGTTTGCTTTTTTTGCAACAGCATCACACTGTTGACTCATATTTAGCTTGTGGTCCACTATAACCCCTAGATCCCTTTCTGCCGTACTCCTTCCTAGACAGTCTTTTCCCATTCTGTATGTGTGAAATTGATTTTTCCTTCCTAAGTGGAGCACTTTGCATTTGTCTTTGTTAAACTTCATCCTGTTTAACTCAGACCATTTCTCCAATTTGTCCAGATCATTTTGAATTATGACCCTGTCCTCCAAAGTAGTTGCAATCCCTCCCAGTTTGGTATCATCTGCAAACTTAATAAGCGTACTTTCTATGCCAATATCTAAGTCGTTGATGAAGATATTGAACAGAGCCGGTCCCAAAACAGACCCCTGCGGTACCCCACTCGTTACGCCTTTCCAGCAGGATTGGGAACCATTAATAACAACTCTCTGAGTACGGTTATCCAGCCAGTTATGCACCCACCTTATAGTAGCCCCATCTAATTTGTATTTGCCTAGTTTATCGATAAGAATATCATGCGAGACCGTATCAAATGCCTTACTAAAGTCTAGGTATACCACATCCACCGCTTCACCCTTATCCACAAGGCTCGTTATCCTATCAAAGAAAGCTATCAGATTGGTTTGACATGATTTGTTCTTCACAAATCCATGCTGGCTATTCCCTATCACCTTACCACCTTCCAAGTGTTGGCAGATGATTTCCTTAATTACTTGCTCCATTATCTTCCCTGGCACAGAAGTTAAACTAACTGGTCTGTAGTTACCTGGGTTGTTTTTATTTCCCTTTTTATAGATGGGCACTATATTTGCCCTTTTCCAGTCTTCTGGAATCTCTCCCGCCTCCCATGACTTTCCAAAGATAATAGCTAGAGGCTCAGATACCTCCTCTATTAGCTCCTTGAGTATTCTAGGATGCATTTCATCAGGCCCGGGTGACTTGCAGGCATCTAACTTTTCTAAGTGAATTTTAACTTGTTCTTTTTTTATTTTATCCGCTAAACCTACCCCCTTCCCATTAGTATTCACTATGTTAGGCATTCCTTCAGACTTCTCGGTGAAGACCGAAACAAAGAAGTCATTAAGCATCTCTGCCATTTCCAAGTTTCCTGTTACTGTTTCTCCCTCTTCACTAAGCAGGGGGCCTACCCTGTCTTTGGTCTTCCTCTTGCTTCTAATGTATTGATAAAAAGTCTTCTTGTTTCCTTTTATTCCCGTAGCTAGTTTGAGCTCATTTTGTGCCTTTGCCTTTCTAATCTTGCCCCTGCATTCCTGTGATGTTTGCCTATATTCATCCTTTGACCTCCTAAGGGCCACATAAGACTAATAGATGACCTTTGGTAAGCTCTTAGCAGACGTGTAGGTTCTTCTATTGTTTTAATGTGTTTTCTCTGTAATGCTTTCCCCATGAAAATAAATGTGCTTGCTTAGAAGGAGTTGTGTGATAACATAACTGCAGACAATACACTGGCCATACTGTTCTGAAAGAAAGAAAGCAAAGCACAGGTGTGCAATGAATGAGGCAAAGGATTGCAGGAAGAGAAGAGAAAAGGATGGTTTCAGGATTCAAGAAGTTGAATGCTGCCCTTGAGAACTGGATTCTATCCCTGCCTTAGCCACAGAGTTCCTCTGTGATGTTAGTCAAGTCAGTTGAACCAAACTTCTGACAGGTGGTCACTAATTGTATGTTCCTCCTTTTGTAGTGCCTGATTTAGGACCCTGAGATCTGATTTGTAGAAGTGCTGAGCACTCACAGCTGCAACTGTAATTCAGCATGTCAAGTGAGCTGTGCTTTGAACACTAAAGAGCACCTTATAGGTTCAATATTGTGAAAGATCAGGTTGTAGGCATCTCAAACTGGGGATCCAAAAAAAAAAAATAATCATGGGATACTTTGAATTAAGTCTTCAGTTTCCTACCATTGGTGGTTCTTATTTTGTTCTGCTAGATTAAAGTCTCCTTGACTACCTGGCATTTTCATTCCATGGAAGTTCTTATACTTATACTAAGAGTCACCTCTTACTCTTTAAAACCCTTTAAATGTGGACACCAAAACTTTACACCGTATTCTAGTGTCAGTCTCACCTGTAATCTATACAGAGGTAAAAATCACTTCCCTGCTTCTATTCATCATTCTCTTTATTACACATTTAAGGATTGCATTAGCCCTCTTTGCCACAATATTGCACTGAGAGTTCATGGTTAGTTGCTGATCCACTCTGACCCCTAAACCTTTTTATAGAGTCACTGTGTTCCAGGATCAGTCCCCCATTCTGTAGGTAAGGCCTATATTATTTGTTTGTTTCTGTAGAACATTGCATCTGGTTGTATTAAAATACATTGTATTTAAATAGACCCAACTTATCAAGCAACTCAGATCACTCTTTATGACTTCTCTGTCCTCATTATTTAGCATTACACCAATATTTGTGTCACCTGCTAATTTTATCTGGAGTGATTTTACATTTACTTCTGGATCATTGGTAAAAATAGGGAATAGCCCAGGGCTAGTCCCAATCCCTGTGGAATCCCACTAGAAACACTCAAATTCAATGATGATTCCCCTTTGACAGCTACTTGTAGATTTGTCAGTTAGCTAGTCCATTTAATTTGTGCTTTATTTGTATTTTATAGGGCTAATTTTTTAATCAAAATGTAGTGCAGTACTAAGTCAAACACCCTACAAAAGTCAAAGTATATTACATTTATGCAGTTACCTTTGTCAACGCAAGGAACACAATAACGATGGAATACATAAGCTACAAGCCAAAAATGGAAGTGAAAGCTTTATGAGAGTGCTGATGTGTTATTAATACTGTAAGCAATATGAAGGTGGAAAAGAATGCACAAGTCTCTTCCCATAACTTAGTTCCATACTTTTAAGGTTCTGAGTGGCTGGAGTGTGCCCAGCAACCAAATTTAGGTTTTGTTTGCTAATTTCCCAATTTTTTTAATACAGGTTTAGTGTATTTCAGAGGATAGCTCAGGAGAGTCAGGAAGAAGAAGAGCTACATCTGCCTAGAGATCACAGGGAGCAACTGCTGCTGAAGTTACTCTTGACTTCATCCATGCTCCTCAAGAACATGAGAAATTATGCTGTGCCTCAGTAAATTTTTTGTCTACAACATTTTATCTCTGTTTAAAACGTTACTGAAAGTCAGTACAGCAAGAGCAACCCTCTATGCTTAGCACCAACAAACTTTCAGCACAAGGGAACTTCCGTGAAAAAATCTGTACCATCACTCACTTCCCAAAACAGCTTGTAGCCTCTCATGGACTCCTGGAAATTAGATGCCACCAGAAGCAGCTGCAGCAATAAGGTGAGAATGTCTGTATTGTACCAGCAGATCTGACTAATGCACTCCCCCTTCCCTACTAATATGAGGAATACCTCTCAACAATTAAACATGCTAATGTGGTACAGCTGCAAGTGTGACAGTCGCCATCTTAGACAGTAACAGGGATTGAACTGATGAGCTCTGGATATAAACACTTGAGTCTTTACAGCTTGTGCTAAGAACCAGGCTTTCAAGCTGAATGTTGTCACAGTCACATCCTCTGTGAGCTTAGAAAAGGCATGTTACACATACGCTGAACAGTTGATTGCACAAGCAAAATGTGTGATAAACAACAAATATGAAAAGTGTATTTTAATGATTCACATGACAATTTACAGATCATAGATTTTTAAGTAAAAAAATCTGCTTTGGAGTGGCTTTTTCATCATGAGAATCACATAATCCTTACCATGCCTTCAAACAGATCATCATCAGAGTTTGAATCCCTTAACCTTCAGATCACTAGCTTAAATTCTTACTATTTGAACTGCAGGAGTAAGCACAAACTCCTTTCTAAATGAGCCACCAGAGAAGGACTTCACATGCTCTTCCCAGTGTGTTCCACAACTAGTGACTAGTCCACAGTAGAATATTGGTGATCAGGAATCCTGGATTCCTCCTGGCTCTGGAAGAGCAATGTGGTTTATAGTGGTTAGAAATAGGAAAACTCAGTGTGACTAAACCAGTATGGATGGCAATGTGGTGTAGTGGATCAGATGGGGGTTTGTCATATTAAAGATCTGGTGTCCGGGCCTGCTCAACTTTGAATAAACATTCTGCTAATTTATTTTAAAAATGGGGGTTGGCGGGGAGTGTTCAGAAGCACTTTTCTAACTGTTTTCTAGGGCAGGTTCATAGCCTTAGTCAATAGTGAACATAATCGACTGGATAGGAATTTAAACAGCATTTAGAAGAGGTAAGAAACTTGTGGCAGCCTCTTTCCTAGATCAGGGAACTGCCCCCTAAGTTACAGAAGTAGTGGATGAAACAGTCTCTGCCTCCCTCCCTTGGAAATGAACAGAAGTGTATTTTCCATGACTAAAAAAAGTTGGAAGGTACTCTAAAGACAAATACTATCTATGTATAGCTGAGCAACAGTGTAGCCAATGGACAGATCCCATAGTGTTTTAGATTTCTGGAGCGGGGAGGAAGAGATAATCCAATGAAATAATTGCCAAAATGGGTAATATTTGAACTCTCATTAGTCTCTCCCTATCAATTTATTTTTCATCAAACCACAATGAAAAATTCATATAGTGCTCAAAATTATATTCTGTGTATGGGTTTTTTTGCCATTTTATTGAGACTGCTACAAAAGTGTAAAGCTAGTGTTAAAATGGAACTTCATAAAGTAACCTTAACTCTGGTGCAGCTACCACTGCTCCATAATACTATGGTTAAACCCACTGAGTTTGCTCAGCACCTGGAGATCAGTGCACTCAGAAGCAAAGAAAAAACAGACTGTAAAAATCCTTTTCATTTATCTTTACTGAACTTAATGAGTAGGCTTTAAAAACTGTAGCTAAGATTTAACAATTAGCATACCAGCAGCACTGCACTCAAGGAGTTAGTTGGCGCGCCAGAAGAAATTTCCATCTATAACAGTTTGTTTTTGCTCATCTAAACAGCTGAATAACAAGTTAATACCGGTCCCACCAACAAAACAGTCACTCACCATTTGACAGATTTTTTTTAAACACATAAAAATGAAGGGCTTGTTATTGAGTACTTTAAAAAAAAAGTCTGAACCCTGTTATTCACTTTTAAGAACACACAAATGTTTTACTTCAAGTTTGCAAAACTGAGTATGTACTTCTAGTTTTCTGGGGAAAAGTGAGCATGATTGTAGAAAGTCAGTTTAGTCATGCACAACAACAGTATTAATCCAACACACAACTGTACACTGAGATAGTAAAGTCATCAGTTTGCCACATAAGGCCACTGAACATCTGTTGAATGCTTTTCCTTTATTTGGTCTAATTTTTTATAAACTACATGGAAAAAGCACAGCAACTAGTACTATAGCTTTTTGGTAAAAGGAACGCAAAAATGTCAAAACAAACCTCTCAGGACGGTTAATAAATTAATATGCAGATGAAAAATGTTCTTATGAACTGGATTGTTTCATTAGTTGCAAAGCCCCAAGACTTATCACATCAGACACCATCTTTAATTCTCCTGAATACGGTTATTAGCTTCTCCTCCTCCCCAACCCAAAATATAGAAAGCTTTGTTTTGCTTTTCAGAAACTATTCTGAGCATATAAATTACTGAAAAATTAAGCTGCCCGTCATAATCAAGCTTCTGAGTTTTGTAAAATGGCTGAAAATGGATCCATCATGGCCAGTATTTTGGATTACTTTTGACAGAGAGGTTCCAGATAGCTGGGTTAGAAGATAATTTTCCTCTTACATTTTGTTTAATAGCAATAAGGGTAATAGAATGCGAGGTTTTTCTCCAATAATGGACTATCTGCTTCAAAAAGTAAAACCCTCAGATTCACCTCAATGCTTATTTAGGTAAATCCGACATCTCATCTTGGTGTTAATTTGGCACTGAAAAATAAATATCATTGGTGCATACGTTTGCATTAATGTTATTGCCTAATTATCCTTGTTTCAAAAGCAGTATTTATTCACTTCACCTGTTAAAAAAGAGCTTCTCTTAGTACTCTGAGTTACACTAAACATGAAAATGTGACCCTTTACAGATTAACTCATCTTCATTTACATTATCCAATGTCCTTTTTTTCCAAATGATGTCTTCAAGTGCCTCATCAGTGTTTCATATCCCAAATTATACTGGCAAACACACAAAAACTGAACAAAAAGCAAATATTTCCATTTTTACTGTAATGGAATATTTGTCCTTTAAGATAATTTCCTTCTGCCTGGAGCGTGTGCTGTGCTTTACTCGGTATTAAAAATGATGCTAACACAAGAAACACTCACACTTTGCTGTGCTAGATACCAAAATGAATCAAATTAAACTATGTTCAATCTACTGTTACCTGTACAAATGAACTAGCAGACTAAACAGATCACTTGAGTCAAGCCTGTGCACTTTCAGCTTTGAAAATGATTAAGAATATAGAAACACACTCACCTTCAGGCTCACCACAGAGTGTACACTGTGATTCTGAAAAGAAAAAAAAGAGAGAGATAAAAGTCATTTCTTCTGCTCATATTTGAGATCATTACTTCTGCTCAAGGGATATCAAATCACAATCATTTACAAATGTAACCCAAACTGGCAGTACTCAAATTGTGCATGAATGAGAAGTATCACAAGAATGACCATAGTGGGTCAGACCAATGGTTCATCTAGCCCCGTATCTTTCTTTCGACAGTGACCAATGCCACATGCTTCAGAGGGAATGAACAGAACAGGGAAATTATCATGTGATCCATCCTCTATCATCCAATCCTAGCATCTGACAGTCAGAGCATGGGGTTGCATCCCTGACGATCTTGGCTAATAGCTATTGATGGACCTATCCTCCATGAATTTATCTAATTCTGTATTGAGCCCTGTTATACTTTTGGCCTTCACAACATCCACTGACCACAAGTTCCAAAGATTGACTGTGCATTGTGTGAAGAAGTATTTCCTTTAGTTCGTTTTAAACCTGCTGTTGATAAATTTTATTGGGTGACCCCTGATTCTTGTGTTATGTGAAGGGTAAATAACATTTCCTTATTCACTTTCTCCATCCCACTCATGATTTTATAAATTTCTATCATATCTCCCTTTACTCGTCTCTTTTCCAAACTGAACAGTCCCAGTTTTTTAATTTCTCCTCATATGAAAGCTGTTCCATACCCTTCATCATTTTTGTTGCTCTTCTCTTCACCTTTTCAATTTTTAATATATCTTTTTTTATATGGGGTAACCAGAACTGCATGCAGTATTCAAGATGTGGCCGTACCATGATGGCATTATGATATTTACTCTCTTAGTGTCTAACCCTTTCTTAATGCTTCCTAACATTCGGTTAAGCTTTTTTGAATGCTGCTGCACATTACATGGATATTTTCCCCAAAACTACCTACAGTGACCCCCAAGATCTCTGTCTTGTGTGGTAATAGCAAATTGAAACCACATCATTTTGTATGGATAGTTGGGGTGGTGTATTCCAATGTGCATTACATTGAATGTATCAACATCGAATTTCATCTTACATTTTGTTGTCTAGTCACCCAGTTTTGTGCAATCCTTTTGTTAACTCTTTGCAGTTTGCTTTGGACTTAACTATCTTGAGTAACTTTGTGTTGTCTGCAAGCTGTGTCACCTAACTGTTTACCCCTTTTTCTGGATCATTTATGAAAATACTGAATAGCAGTCGTCCCAGCACAGATCCCTGGGGGTCACTGCTATTTACCTTGGTTCATTCTGAAAACTGAACACATATTTCTACCCTTTATTTCCTGTCTTTTAACCAGTTATTGATCTTTGCGAGAACCTTCCCTGTTATCCCATGACTGCTTACTTTGTTTAACAGTCTTTGGTGAGGGACCTTGTCAAAGGCTTTCTGAAGTTCAAGTACACAATAGCCACTGGATCCCCCTTGTCCACCTGCTTGTTGAACCCCTCAAAAGAATTCTAATAGATTGGTGAGGTATGGTTTCCCTTTACAAAGCCATGTTGACTCTTCCCCCCATCAAATCATGTTCCTCTATCTGTCTGATAATTCTGTTTCTTTACTATAGTTTCAACCAATTTGCCTGGGACTGACGTTAGGCTTACCAGCCTGTAATTGCCTGGAGCTTCTCTTAAAAATTAGGGTCACATTAGCTATCCTCCAATCATCTGGTACAGAAGCTAATTTAAAAAGTACCACAGTTCTTACTTCCGCAATTTCATATTTGAGTTCCTTCAGAATTTTTGGGTGAATACCATCTGGTCTTAGTGACTTATTACTGTTTAGTTTAATTAATTTGTTCCAAACCCTCCTCTATTGAAACCTCACTCTGGGACTGTTCTTCAGATTTGTCACTTTAAAAGAATGGCTCAGGTGTGGGAATCTCACTCAGATCATCTGCAGTGAAGATCAATGCAAATAATTCATTTAGCTTCTCTGCAACATCCATGTCTTCCTTCAGTGGTCCTTTAACACCTTAGTCATCCTGCAGCCCCACTGACTGTTTGGTAGGCTTCCTGCTTCTGGTGTACTTAATTATTTTGCTGTTAGAATTTGAAGAGCAACTAGCAAAAGACTTTTAACTTATTACACTTTTACATTTGAGTTGCCAGAGTTTATGCTCCTTTCTATTTTCCTCAGTAGGGTATTCATGACTTTCAATTTTTAAAGGATGCCTTTTTGCCTCTAACTGCCACTTTTACTCTGTTTAGCCATGGTGGCATTTTTGGTCCTCTTACAGTTTTTTTAATTTTGGGTATATATTTAATTTGAGCCTCTATTATGGTGTTAAAAAGTTTCCATGTAGCTTGCTGGCATTTCATTCTTGTGACTGTTCATTTCAATTTCCACTTAACTAGCTTCCTCATTTTTGTCTAGTTTCCCTTTCTGAAGTTAAATACTACTGTGGTCAGTTTCTGGTATTTCCCCTCACGCCCAGGATATTAAATTTGATTACATTATGGTCACTATTGCCGAGCAGTTCAGTTATATTCACCTCTTGGACCAGAACCTGTACTCCATTTAGGATTAAATCCTAAACTCCCCTTGTGGGTTCCAGGATTAGCTGCTCCAAGAAGCAATCATTAATGGTGTCTAGAAATTTTATCTCTGCATCCCATCTTGAGGTGAATTGTATCTACTCAAATATGGGGATCGTTGAAATCCCCCCATTATTACTGAGTTTTCTATTTTTATAACCTCTCTAATCACAATTATCATGACTATCCCAGTCAGGTGGTTGATAGTATATTCTTACTGCTATACCCTTATTATTCAAGCACAAAATTTCTATCCACCGAGATTCTATGGTACAGTTTGATTCATTTAATATTTTTACTATATTTGACTATGTTTTCTTTCACATATAGTGCCACTCACCTACCAGCACAACCTACTCTGTAATTCCTATATATTTTGTACCCTGGTATTACTGTGTCCCATTGATTATCATTGTTCCACCAGGTTTCTGTGATGCCTATTATATAAATAGCCTCATTTAATACCAGGCATTCAAGTCCACCCATCTTAGTATTTAGACTTCTAGCATTTGTATACAAGGACTTATACAATTGGTCACTTTTTAGTTGTCTGGCTCCATGTGATGTAATTGAATGGGACTCTTTTGTTTGACTGTTTCTCTTCAGTTCCTACTTGTACTTCAATTTCTATTCTCTCCTCTTTATCAGGATATAGAGAATCCCTGTTAACAGATCTTCTCCAATGGGATGTCTCTGTCCAACTCATGTGCTCCTCAGCACAAGTCAGCATTCCCCCAGTCAGTTTAAAATCTCTTCTACAACCTTTTTCATTTTACATTCCAGCAATGTGGTTCCATTTTGGTTTAAGTGGAGCCCATCCTTCCTGTATAGGCGCCTTCTTCCCCAAAAGGTTGCCGGCTTCCTAATACACCTAAAACCCTCCTCCCTACACCATCATCTCATCCACTCACTGAGACCCTGCAGTTCTGTCTGTCCCTGAGCATGGAACTGGAAGCATTTCAGTGAATACCATTATGGAGGTCCTGGACTATCATCTCTTACCTAAATTTGGCCTCCAGGCTCTCTCTCTTGCCTTTCCCCTATGTCATTGATACCTACATGTACCATGACCACTGACTATTCCCCAGCACTGCACATAAGTCTGTCTAGATGTCTTGAGAAATGCACAACCTTCGCACCCAACAGGCAAGTCACCATGAGAGTCTCCCGATCATCACACACTCAGCTATATGTATGTCTCATGATTGAATCCCTCATTACTATTACCTGACTCTTCCTAGTAACCGCGATTCCCTCCTCTGGAGAGAGATCCTCTGTGCAAGAGGATATCATGATATCCTGGAAGGTGAGTTCAAACTATGGGATCATTTCCCTCCTCTTCAGTTTGATGTTCTCCTTTCCCAAGACTTTCATCCTCCTCAACAGCAGAGAGGCTGTCAGACTGGCGGGTTGGACTGCTCTATTGTATCCATGAAAGTCTCATTCCATTTTTATTACACCAAAATTGCAAAAATTACTTTTAATGAAAATAAAGTTTTGTACAAGGATTTTTTTAAAAATAGGTTTTACTCAAATGGTTAAACAATGACAAATCTGACTCTCAGTTACAGCCATGAAATCCCACAGAATCTAGTGGAGTGCAAGGGTGTAACTACAAATATTTGGTCCCTTAGTATTTTGGATATGGAAAACTGCATGGAGTCATTGGCATCTGAAATCTATAATACCCTCTTAATTTTATTACTAAGAATAATAAATAATAATGGGGGCAGAGTTTATACTCTTTTCTTCCAGAAGGTTTCTAAATTCTCTGGGTCAAGTCCTGCAAATTAGTGAATAACCTGAGTTATGCCCCTCTTTAGAATATTCAGCAATAATTCTAAGGAATAAAGACCCCTGATGCTTCTGTCCCCAACGCAGCATTTGGCAAAGCATGTGAGCCCTTCTAGTCAGACCTACAACATGCTCCTTTCCTCCTCTCTCAATTGCACTGTGGGGAGCTGCCAATGCTGCTCCTCAGCAAGGAGGAGAACACAGAGACTTCTTGCAAAAGATTCCTTCTTGCTGATATCTCAACACTCACACTCACTGTTCCAGCTGAGTTTTCATCTTTACATGGCAATGAAGGGCTGCCTGTGATTAGACTGTTTGTCTTACATGTCTTTTGTATAGCAAACACAAAAAATCTCTATTCCCTGAAATACCACTACCTCTGGTGTGGTGACTGTATCAAATTGTGAGATAACTCTATAATGTAGGACAAAACCTGAAAAATACTATCATCAGTTGAAATCACAAGGAGTAATTAAATCAGTGGAATATAATGACCTTGGAAGTAGCCCATTAACATCTCTACTCCTAAATATATAGCACCATCTACAGTACATAATGACCAGTCAGTCAGAGCCTCTGCTTATTTCCCAGATGAAACATGGCACCTCCAACAGCAGAGAAATTGCTACAGCCATGCTGAGACAGAAGTTCAATACTGACTCAGAGAACACTGCCATACCCTGAATCACCATCCCAGAAGCATTTTTTTAAAACTATCCGCATATGTTGATAAGTGTTAATCTTCAAATCTACATTTTTAGATTATGTCCCTTTAAAAAAAAACAAAAAAAAAAAACCCTCTTCTCCTTGCCAAAATAATGTCACTCCAAGGAAGTATTTTTAAAATACTCTGCAAATAGATAAGAACAAATTGCATATAAGCAACATGTACAGCATAGATACAACCACATGAGTGAGATTTCAAGTCTTCAAGCAAAAAATAAATGTGAACCAATGCATTAGTACTAAAAGTTTAGCAACTAATGTACTCATCCTCTCAGTGGTATATGTTGCAGCCTTGACTATGCTTTATCTAGGTAAATGTTACGTAAATAAATAACAGCATTCTCCCCCTCAACCTCTTTGCCTCCACCTTTTTAAAGTTTGTTTCCATCAGAATCACATGCAAGCTGTCTTGGTGATGCATATTTAAATTTTCAATTGGCAGGCACAACTTCTAAAATGCGAATAGAAAAGTATTCATTTAAATCATCCAGTAACATTATTTGTACTGTAGCAGGAACCTCAGAACTTAGTCCATAATTCATCCCTTTTATTCACTTAACTCTTATAGGCCTTCCATTGCATTTTGTCCTTTTAGGCTCTGATACCCTGAACATTTAAACGAGTATTTAACTTTAAAGCATTAGCACTCGTGAGTAGTTATTACATATTACTCAACTTGTGTAATTAAATAATTAAGAACAAGACACAATAAAATGATTGTTTTAACAGGTTTATTTAATTTTATTTCATGTTTCTTATTCTTGCTATATTAATGTGAACAATCTGTCTGATGGGTGGTAAAGTCAGATACACTTATAAGCAGTTCCTTCTGGAAAACTCTGAAACTGATTTAAAAAAACAACACCACCACCACCACCACCACCACAGCCCTAAAGCAGTAATGGAAGAACCTCAAGAGTTTCAACATGACTGATTGAGACATGGCACCCAAATACATTAGCTTGACTAAATTATCTCATCTTCTTTGGCTTAAGGGCCCAATCCAATTCCTACTGAATGGCAAATAGTGGACTGGGTTTAAAATCCCCTAGAAGCTGTTAGTCTTGACATTAAGGAAGAACTACCTCTGTGTAGGAAAAGGGGCATGGGGACTGAATTGATTACCAGCTTGACATTTACAGTGAATCCATGATATTATCCAATTTATAGAAGTATCTCTCAAGACAGAGAGCTAAGTCTGACAAGGCAATCAGAATCGTATAACAGGAAACCAGCAAGCCCTTCCTATATTTTAATACTGTCAGTTGGGTGTAACATGGGAAACTGAGATGTTTGAGAAGAAAAAGAAGGAAGTTAACAGTGTAGGTAACAGTACAGTTGGTAGATGGTCCAGAAGACTAAACAAAGGGTAAAACAGTGTAAAAAAAGATAGTAACATATGTTGTGTGCAGTTTAGTAAGCGAGTGATACTGACAAACATGTTGAGGGTTGCTAAGGCAGAGCAGAGGTGGACATACTGACTGCCTCAGTGCCACTATCAGTGGAAAGTTAGAAAACATATACCAGAGTAAAGCTTAAAAACTAATTTAAACCAGAAAAAAGAAGAACAGGAGTACTTGTGGCACCTTAGAGACTAACAAATTTATTAGAGCATAAGCTTTCGTGGACTACAGCCCACTTCTTCGGATGCATATAGAATGAAACATATATTGAGGAGATATATATACACACATACAGAGAGCATAAACAGGTGGGAGTTGTCTTACCAACACTGAGAGGCCAATTAATTAAGAGAAAAAAAACTTTTGAAGTGATAATCAAGATAGCCCAGTACAGACAGTTTGATAAGAAGTGAGAGCATACTTACAAGGGGAGATAGATTCAATGTTTGTAATGGCTCAGCCATTCCCAGTCCTTATTCAAACCGGAGTTAATTGTGTCTAGTTTGCATATCAATTCTAGCTCTGCAGTCTCTCTTTGGAGTCTGTTTTTGAAGTTTTTCTGTTGTAATATAGCCACCCGCAGGTCTGTCACTGAATGACCAGACAGGTTAAAGTGTTCTCCCACTGGTTTTTGAGTATTTTGATTCCTGATGTCAGATTTGTGTCCATTAATTCTTTTGCGTAGAGACTGTCCGGTTTGGCCAATGTACATGGCAGAGGGGCACTGCTGGCACATGATGGCATATATCACATTGGTAGATGTGCAGGTGAACGAACACCTGATGGTATGGCTGATGTGATTAGGTCCTATGATGATGTCACTTGAATAGATATGTGGACAGAGTTGGCATCGGGGTTTGTTACAAGGATAGGTTCCTGGGTTAGTGGTTTTGTTCAGTGATGTGTGGTTGCTGGTGAGTATTTGCTTTAGGTTGGGGGGTTGTCTGTAAGCGAGGACAGGTCTGTCTCCCAAGATCTGTGAGAGTAAAGGATCATCTTTCAGGATAGGTTGTAGATCTCTGATGATGCGCTGGAGAGGTTTTAGTTGGGGGCTGAAGGTGACAGCTAGTGGTGTTCTGTTATTTTCTTTGTTGGGCCTGTCTTGTAGGAGGTGACTTCTGGGTACTCGTCTGGCTCTGTCAATCTGTTTTTTCACTTCAGCAGGTGGGTATTGTAGTTTTAAGAATGCTTGATAGAGATCTTGTAGGTGCTTGTCTCTATCCGAGGGATTGGAGCAAATGCGGTTATATCTTAGAGCTTGGCTGTAGACAATGGATCGTGTGGTGTGTCCTGGATGGAAGCTGGAGGCATGTAGGTAAGTGTAGCGGTCAGTAGGTTTCCGGTATAGGGTGGTATTTATGTGACCATCGCTTATTAGCACAGTAGTGTCCAGGAAATGGACCGCTTGTGTGGATTGATCTAGGCTGAGGTTGATGGTGGGATGGAAATTATTGAAATCATGGTGAAATTCCTCAAGGGCTTCTTTTCAGTACTCCTGTTCTTCTTTTTGCGGATACAGACTAACACGCTGCTACTCTGAAACCTGTCAATTTAAACCAGGTGACACAGGCTTGTTTCTGGGTCACTGATGGGTGAATGATGCAAGGGGCAGCTCAGAAGATTTTTTTTTTTTAAGTCTTTCTTGAGGTTTCATTGACAGAGGCAGCAGACCATGCATAGCTGCTTATATTGATCTCTGGGAAAGAATGGGCTCCAGACTCAGAACTTCTGGCTCGTTTGCTGACCCTGTGTGTTTTATTAACAACTGCTATTCTGGTTCGTAGGTTTTCACAGCATGACCAGTGTGGCGCTCTCTCATTATTCTCAAGAATTCTCAGCACTGTTTTCAAAAGGTCCTCATTCACTGATGTAATCACTATTCACTGATGGCATCACCATCCTCTTCCTCCCCTGTTTCTAATGCATCATAGTACCAATTTGTTTGTTTGGCCAATATTGCTACAGGATTGCTCTGTAGCAGAGTATCTCCTCTAATAGCATGCATTGAAAAATAAGGCTCAACCACCACGGCTGATGCCAGGTAGAGCTTTCCTATCAAGACTTCACTGGCACTTTCTTCCCAGATTTGTTAGTTTCAGGTCCTTGCTATAAGCAAGTCATAAGCTTCCTCTTTCACCTCTCAGCACACTCAGAGAAGGCTGACGGGATTTTCATTTTGAATTTCTCAATTCTTGCCCTGCTGAGAATGAAAAACACTTGAATTGACTGCGATGTCTCTGTGTGGATTGGGAGAAAGCAGACTAAGTGGATGTTGATGATTCATAAGTGATCTTATGCTTACAAATTTCCTCTATTCCAACCAGCTACTTGGGGAGGACCAGGCCTCCTTAAAGTTTTGCTTGGCTCATCAATCACAAAAATAAAAACAAGACTTGTTCTATTAGACATGTAGATAAGAAAATGTTTGAGAGACTGTATGGAGGGAGTATTGTTTGTAAGAGTACCACTCACTGATGGTATGTTTGAACATCCAGCATAACTATAGTAAGGTTTCTATGGATATCCCAGTTGAGAAAAACCTTGAAGGACACACTGGCTTTGCTGGTATGCATGGCAGCACATAATGTATTTGTATGCTGCCTATGAGAGAATGAACAATGTTCTGATTGGTACTCGCAATGGTACTGTTCTAAAATTAGATTCACTAGATTTCCAATGACCATACAAAAATACACATATTATGGATGTGTGTACACACTTACATATAAAAAACAAAGGCTTGAAATCTCATTAAGTTATTTCTTAAAAAAGTCTTTCAACTTTTTTTCTCAGCTAGATCTTATATCTGGGCAGGGAAGATTTCTCTGTGAGGTGGGTTCATATAGATACCTATTTCAGTGTACTCTCTCCTGTTGGTCTATTAGCCCTCAATTCTGTAAGCACTCACATGTGAGTTGCCTGATTATAGGAAGTATTTGTGACAAGATCATTTCTAGGCTCCTGACAAATTACTCCTGGGTCCCTGGTGAACTGCAAAAGACAAAACGGCTTTAATTTGGCTGTTCCCCCTTCCAGTGTGGGACCATCTGGAGCAGTCATACTCAGCAACAAACAGGCAAATCACTCAGAGCAACTCAAAACAATAGTCCCACATCAAACCTACCTTCCCTCCGGAAGGTTCTGTCAGGCAGTCTACTCAGTTCCTGGCCCTAGCCAGGCTGCTCTCAAGGACTGGAAGCCGAAGGACTGCTCTTGCTCCGAGCCAGTTCCTAACTCAGCTAGACCCTCCCCTTTTCATCTGCCTCTCTAAGCCTGACACCTATTGCACATGTAGCAGGGCAGAGCTGAGTGACCCCACAGCAGATAGTTAACCCTTTACAGTGTGGGGTTTTTAATACCCCATCACAGTATTATGTTAAATATCATATATTAACTCTACTTGGGGAGTTGAAGGAAGGTTTTCCCACTGCTGATGCTGATCGTTTCACCAGATTCACCAGAGCTATAGATAGATAGATACCTAGATATAGATTAGCATCTTATTTGTTGTTCCTCTCTTGACCTGACATTCTCAATTCAGTCTTTAATTTTTTTTTCTCCTTAGTACACTGCTGGAGACATATAGCTAACTAAGGACCTCTCAATCTTGTAAACACTTAACGTGAGCAACTTCCATTGGACTAATAATAGTTATGATTAGTTTATGATTTTAAAGTGATTTCAAGTAGTGTATCTCCATACTGTGTACAAGGACTAAGTATTATTTTTGGAATAAGCATGAAGTAGATATCTAACATTTTTTGCCTTCACACTGACTTTCATTTCTCCTTGTTTTGACATCAAAAGAAATAATAAAAAAACCCATAAGAATAGCTGCATCATGAAAAGCAAAACCCGGAGTTATATTTATCCTTATATTTCAGTGTCATGATTTACAAAAGAAAATATGCCAAAAAGGCCAAATATTACTGTTCGTGAAGCAGAACATTCATATGTTACACATAGCACACACCACAATTATGATTAATTATGCCATAAACTGAACTCAGCTGGCCAAATTCATTCCTGGTGTAATTTCACTCTCGTAAATGAATGGGCTAAATTTGGCTTAGTCACTAGTTATTACTCAAAATGTGAAAAAATTTTAATTAGTCAGTTTGGTAATTTTAATTAAGATACACAGAACACACAGTATTCTTTTCTTAACCACTTGCTTTTATATAAAGTAACACAGTTCCCCCCCCCCCCTTTAATATGGCCAGTGAAGTCAATAGGAGTCAACATATAATACAAAGAGATTTTAAATACATTTTAAAGCCAGGTGGGAGCATCATCATAATCTAGTCTGACCTCTTATGTAACAAAGGTCATAGAACCTCGCCCAATAATTTCTGCATTGGGTCCATAACTTCTATTGGGCTATGGCACATATTTTAGAAAAATATCCAGCCTTGATTAAAAATTGCAAATGATGGAGAATCCACCATGTCTCTAGGTTTGCTTCAATGGTTAATTACTCTCAGTGTTAAAAATGCACCTTATTTTTAGTCTGAATTTGTCTAGCTTGCACTAAAAGATCATCATCAAAGAGACACAATACTCTTCTTCCTATAAAGTAGTATATGCTAGCCAAGACTTTCAGAAGTGACTAGTGATTTTGGCACTTAAACTGAAGCACCTCAAAAGACCCTTACTTTCAGAGGATGGATGCTCAGAATGTTCTAAACTGTTATTCCACCAACACCAAAATATACTATATGTAGCACACAGAGTTCTCCTCTGTAACAAGGCCTTGCTTTGTAGTATCCCACAAGGTTCATTTTTTGGCTCTCTGCTCTTTTCTATCTACCGTCTATCTTCGTGCTTTTATCTCTATCATTATCCTTAACTACAAATTAAACCACAATAAATTCTAATTTTTCATCACTTTTAAAGACTCTTATTTGTCTATCTTGAGCAGGTAAACTTGTGACTTCTTCTCAATTTGTTTCAGCAACAGTAAATGCTTCAAAAGAAAGGTCTTCTCTTGGGAACAACGAACATCCTCAAGCACAATTTCACGTTCTTCATCTCACTTCTTAGTGTATGCACAATGTGCTTTAGGTGGCACATGACCAGGATTCATCAACATATTTGGTCTTCTGGTTGGATCATTAGCTGCCCTGGCTGAGGCCAGGTACTGACATGGAGTGCGATATGAATGCTGATCCCACTACTTGATTCCTATTAGCCTACACAGACCATAATCTGAAGCTAGGTCTACACTACGGGGGGGGGGGTGTCGACCTAAGATACGCAACTTCAGCTACATGAATAGCGTAGCTGAAGTTGCATATTTTAGGTTGACTTACCTGGCTGTGAGGACGCCAGCGAGTCGACCGCTGCCACTCCGCTGCCGACTCCGCTTCCGCCTCTTGCCACGGTGGATTTCCGGAGTTGACGGCAGAGCGATCAGGGATCGATTTTATCACGTCTTCACTAGACCCGATAAGTCGATCCCCAATAGAGCAATTGCTACCCACCAATGCGGCGGGTAGTGAAGACATGCCCTGAGTGTGATCCACGACCTTGAACTCTTCTCATCCTACTGTATGTCCTCTTTCTGAAAACCTACCGATCACTATTACTGCAACATATGTCACTGTCCTGTGTCACTCCACCTCTCCTAAATCATCATTCACATTCTTGTCTTGACTCAGGCAACATTCTTCTCCCTGTGGGTCTCCCTAAGCTCCAGCATGGTCAGAAGGATGGCCACATCATCCCATAGTCAAACAAACTCATTCTTTTTAGGATATAGCTCAAAGTTGGTCTCCCTTTTTATAAAAAAATCTTCCCACCTATTGAGGAGAGATGGTCTTGTGGCTAAAGCATCACAATGGAACTCAGGAGATTGGGGTTTTGTTATACCTTTTCTGTGTGATCATGGACAAATCATTTAACCTCTCTACATCTCAGCTTCCTGTCAGTAAAATACTGACTACAATACTTCCCTGCCTCATAAGAGTGTTTGTGATGTAAAATTCCTTAGCACATGAGGTGATCCAATACACTGATGAGCATTCTAAATGAGACTACAAATAAAATACTTCACAGACCATGTGTGTGTCTCTCTCTCTCCTCCACTTCCCTGCACCCTCACTCTCTGTGTAACACCAGTCTTTTCTGTCTCTCCCTCATGTGATCTGTTGATTTAAAGGAGAAAAAAAAACCTTCTCTGCTGCAGCTCCTGTCTTCTGGAATAATCTTCCTGAATCTCTCTGCCTCAACCACTCTCCATCTCATTTTAAAGCTCAGCTACAAACATGTATAGTCTCTCTTGCTTATATTTCTTAAAATTTCTTCTCTCTTCCAGTTACTACCTAACTCTGTAGGTCACAGGTTTGAATGAAAGAAGCTATAAAAATAAAATATTGTACTGCATTGTGAGTTTCACACTGATGAAGAAGGGAGTTCATAGGATTTTGAAAATACACCAATTTACAGACCAGCAAAAACCCATAAGCTACATAATATCACTGAACACTACTGTTGAAAAATCAGAATTCCAAGCATTACAAGAAGAATGGAGATTATTTCTGTTATGGAGTGAAATACACTTGTCCTCCCAGTGAAATATAGTTTTGTTTGTTTGAACATAAATCTTTTGGAATGAAACATAAAATCAAGTAGGAATTCCAGTAAAACTTTAAAAATCCATTCTAACATTAGCATTTAATACTTCAAATTTTCATTTCACTGATATCAGAGGAAGAAGGGTGCTGCAACTGTTTGTAATACTATTGCATTACCATCAGTATGTGTTTACCCTGATGTCACTGAAACAGAATTCCTTACTGTGCCATTTAAAGAGAAATAAAGTATCTGTATATTATATTGGGATTTAGCGAAGCTAGTAGATAAGGCATAATTTAGGGCTGTGCTGAGAGACCATTAGTCATTTTCAGGATTTTGGTCCAATATTTGTAACTAAATGCAACTATGAATAGTGTCCATAAAAGCTGATTGTATTATGAATTGTGTTTCATTCTCTCTTTTTATGTCTCCCAATTTATGACTCCCTATATTATCTACTATCCCTCTTCTTTTCTTTATCTGGAGCTCTCTCACCCTGTTGATTTCGCACTGTAGCACAGTGCTGTCAGATGAAATGTAAATGTGACAGACTGATTCACAACTAGCATGTATGATTCACTCCAAAGATCGAGTGAGTCCTTCTGACAGCTTCCCAGTTCAAAATGAATGTCTTAGCATTTCCTGCCCTATGCTCACATATCCACATAATTAAGAGAGGTCTCATCTCGCAGAGATATCCATAGGCAGAATTTTTAAACTCTACAAAAATGTCTTTAAGGATCATATGAGAGAAATGGTGCAAGTACAGAAAACTTTGTGAATGCAGGGGCGTCTCGTGAAACAAGGTTTCACCAGAGCAAGGACTCAGTCCTATTTTTGCAGTAAGGGCACTATTAGCCTGATCCAAAGGCCACTGAAGTCAATGGAAAGGGTCCCGTTTTACCTACCTGTCATGCAGCCAAGAAGTGGTAAGAAGAATTGTGTCAGCATCACTTCCTAATACACCGCTACCTCAATATAACGCGACCCGATATAACACAAATTCGGATATAACGAGGTAAAGCAGTGCTCCGGGGGGGCGGGGCTGCGCACTCCGGTGGATCAAAGCAAGTTCCATATAACGCGGTCAGATTTTTTGGCTCCCGAGGACAGCGTTATATCGAGGTAGAGGTGTACTGTATGACTTTTTTATTGAGTGTGTTCATGCTTGCAACAGTGCAAGCAAAAAAAATCAGACTCCAGAGAATATTAAAAACATACCAGGGTTTAAATAGGAACTTGGATTATTTCCATGAACAGTCATAGAAGAGCCATATCGGAACAGATTCAGATAAGTTAAGCGGTCAAATAAATATTAATAATATTTCTATTTTAAAAGACCTTTCCTGAAAAGCACTGCACTAACATTTAAATGCAACAGCCAACCATCAAAGTATCACAAAGAATGTATATAAAAATTGAATGATACTAGCTATTTAGAATCATTGTGACTGTAAGCCAATAAATGCCTTTCATCCCTGTGGATCCATTTCTACAAAAACACTTATGACTGAGCATATTGCTTGTTTCCATGAATAATCTCCTTCATTGCTAATCTAACTCTAACCCTTCCCTCTGTTCATTTACAGCGTGGCCACTCTTGAACGGGGTGTGCAGTTCCTGCCATATGGAAAAGACGTCTTGAATATCTTATACCTTCCGCATGGGTCAATTCTATTTGCTATCTTCAATGATTTAAAAGGCATACAGAGTGCACTTATAAAGTTTGTGGATGATTCCAAGCTGGGAGGGGTTGCAAGTGCTTTGGAGAATAGGATTAAAATTCAAAATGATGTGGACAAATGGAGAAATGGTCTGAAGTAAACAGGATGCAATTCAATAATGACAAATGCAAAGTATTCTTCTTATGAAGGAACAATTACACCTCTACCTCGATATAACGCTGTCCTCGGGAGCCAAAAAATCTTACCACGTTATAGGTGAAACCATGTTATATCGAACTTGCTTTGATCCGCCGGAGTGCGCAGCCCTGCCCCCCTGGAGCACTGCTTTACTGTGTTATATCCGAATTCATGTTATATCGGGTCGCGTTATATCGGGGTGGAGGAGTAGTTGCACACATACAAAATGGGAAATGACTGCCTGCGGAAAGGGATCTGGGTGTCATAGTGGGCCACAAGCTAAATATGAGTCAACAGTGTAACACTTTTGGGAAAAAAGTGAACATCATTCTGGGATGTACTAGCAGGAGTGTTGTAAGCAAGACACAAAAAGTAATGCTCTACTCTGCACTGATTTGGCCTCAACTGTAGTACTGTGTCCAGTTCTGGGCACATTTCAGGAAAGATGTGGACAAATTGGAGAAAGTTCAAAGAAGAGCAAAAGAAAAATGACTGAAGGTCTAGAGAACATGATCTGTGAGGGAAGATTGAAAAAACTGGGTTTGTTTAGTCTGGAGAAGAGAAGATGGAGAGACGACAATACTTTTCAAGTAAATAAGAGGTTGTTACAAGGAGGAGGGAGGAAATTAGTTCTTGTTAATCTCTGAGGATAGGACATGAAGCAATGGGCTTAAATTGCAGCAAGGACGGTTTAGGTTGGACATTAGGAAAAACTTCCTGACTGTCAGGGTAGTTAAGATGTGGAATACATTGCCTATGGAGGTTGTGGAATCTCCATCATTGGAGATTTTTAAGAGGTTAGACAAATGTGTGTAAGGGATGGTCTAGATAATACTTAGCCCTGCCATGAGTGCAGGGGACTGGACTAGATGACCTCTCTAGGTCCCTTTCAGTCCTACGATTCATCAGGACTACTCATGACAGCAAGCTCTACACCCACAAGGATCAGGCCTTAGGGATAGAAAACAAAATACCCACTGCAAACGTGGTCAAGAGCTGAAGAGAAAAGGAAAGACCTATTGGCTATATTAGATTAGCAACTGAACTACATCAGGAAAGATGGCTCAAGTGGAGTGAATGAGTTAAAAATAAATTAGACATAACTTTTATAACAAACATATGTATGCTTATTGTGACTCATCTTACTGTACTTCAACCACACTATTCTCTTTTCTTGTATATACTGTACCACCTTCCCTTTTGCTGCTTACATAAGATAATAATTTTGTACTGTCAATTCTGCTCATCTTTAATAAAAAAATAGAAACTAAGAATCCACAGTGGCATCAACAAAAATAAATGGGGAAACTGTGGGCTAGAAATGGAATAGAGCAACAAAAATGGAAAGTATTTCTTAAAAATAACTGGTCAGTCAATTTTCAAAAAGGGGGAAGAAGTCAGGGACAGATGAATGAAGCAGATATTTGTGACACCAAAATGGCCAATCAATTTATACCTAGAGCCAGGAGCACCACCAAACATACTCCGTCTCCATCCCCCTTTTATTTCTTGTCTGTCTGCTGCATCTTCAGTTTTGGCTTTGCTGCTGGTTTTACTGTTAGCTATTAAAGGATATGCAGAAGAATATGCACGTAATATCCCCCTCCCACCCAGCAGTGCACGAGGGCTGTCATAATACTTGTTCATGAGACAGGAATTGCAACTATTAACAAAACAATTAAACTGGCTACACAGAAAGTGCTGCCAAATACACAATAAGCAAGCTCCGCTGTAATATTTTAGTTATAGTAATCTTAGATGTTCCTTGTAACAATAGCAAGTACAAAGTTTCCAGACGAAGACATGATTTCCAAGGTGAAAATGTTCCATCTAGTCACGATGGTCAAGAGCCAGAATGGCAGATCATAGACATTTGGGATCCCAGAAAATCACCATCATATAGGTTAAAATCCACTTTGAACCCACCCAGGTGTAGCGCTAAGAACTTAAGGTTCTTCTGAAGATGGAATAATAAAAGGAAAAAATTAAAGGATTCTGGCTAAGATTATCAGTGAAAAACTGCAACATAAAAACATTTGAGAGAAGAGATAACAAGGTTTTATAGTGAAATGTCCAAATGCATATAAACGGCCTATGGGACCACTAAGAAAATAAGAAAAACACAATTATTATATAAAACTTCTTCCTTTATCAAGATTCTAGTCAGGAAAATATCAAAGTAGTTTTTGACAATTATATTTGAAAGGGATGGGGACTAAAATAATCTACAATTAAAACAGAATATAAAATAGCCATTAGAGAGAGGAGCCTAAAGCAGAAGAAACTCAACAATTTTGCAATGTTCCAAAAACTTGACAACTAACTTCATAACATCCTTTAAAACAAATGAAATGACACACAATAAGATGTATGCAGCAATCACTAACACCTCACTATTTTACCCGGATGAAAATGCAAGGTTAATGCTCAAACCATTGCTAGAGTGCATTGGCAGATCTTTCACTATAAAGAAAAGTTATAGTTGATAAGCAATAGTAAATAATTGCTCAACCTGTGCTTCAAGTTCATTTCCAAAATTGGCATTCCCAAAGGATAAATGAATAAAATGCATATGATTGCCACTCAGAAAAGTATATTTTATTTAAAACAAATCAAAAGAAGTGAAAACCTGCTGTTGATGCAATTTACAGAAAAAGAAAAGGACTGGTAACCAGCAGACATCTAATCTGAGTTGAGTCAGGAACTCACAGTGTGACCTTAAGCAAGTCCTTTGATCTCCTTATATCTCATTTAACTAAATCGTGAACCTAGATTCTGCTTTTAAGAGAAGCTTCTAAATGTAAGTAAATTATGATTGCTGACTCAAAAGATCAGATATTAGAATAAAACAATAGCTATGTGTGACTTCATGGTTGTCACTAGGTTGCACACCATGGCTACTTGGAACTCCACTACTGTGGTGGGAATAGACTACAGCAGCGGTTCTCAAACTTTAGCAACCCAAGGAACCACATTTTGATTTTAAAACTTTCAAGGACCCCCAAGCCCGCCTGCTCAGGCCTTGCCCCGCTCCCTTCCCTGCCCCTTCTCTGTGAGGCCCTTCTTCCCGCTCACTCTCCCCCACCCTCTCTCACATTCACCAGGCTGGGGCAGGAGGTTGAGGTGCAGGAGTGGGTGCAGGCTCTAGGAGAGAGATTGGGTGTGGGGTGCAGGCTCTGGGCTGGGACAGGGATTTGGGGTGGGGGAGGAGTTGAGGCGTGTAGGGCTTACCTCAGGTGGCTCCCGAAGTGACCAGCACATCCCTCTGGCAGCGGCTCCCAGGTGGGCGGGCCAGTGGTCTCCGTGCGCTGCCCCTGCCCACAGGCACCACCCCCGCAGCTCCCATTGGCCTCAGTTCCTGGCCAATGGGAGCTGTGGAGTCGGTGCTTGGCGCGGAGGCAGCATGCAAAGACCACCTGTCACACACACACCCTCCGCTGCAGGGACATGCTGGCCACTTCCGGGAGTGGCATGGAGCCAGGGAACGTAGGAAGCCTGTTCCCCGGCATGCTGGGAGTGTGGAGGAGGAGTTGAGGAAGGGAGGGGAAGGAGTTTTTCAGCGGGGCCCACAGACCACTTGGATTACCCTCGGGGACCCCCAGGGTCCACAGACCCCAGTTTGAGAAATGCTGGGCTACAGACTTGCCTGCTTCAAAAGCACAGGCCCACACCACTTGAACTAATGGAGACTCTCTTAGCAGTAGACAATCTATAAGACACAACAAGATCCTTTTCACTAACTTCAGTGAGCCTTGGATCAGGTGTTACACACAGTAGAGTGCACTAGTACACATACAACCTAGCTATTCATTACTATTAATCATGGACTGTATCTTCTAAACCAAGCATACCATATATATATATTACTGCACCAACAAATTAAAAATTCTGTGCACAATATTTTACAATTCTGCAAATTTTATTTTTCAAATAAATGTGGAGGCTCCAGCATAGCGTTGGGGAGCACATGCCACTGGCTGCACAGAGGTGGGAGATCACTGTGCAGCTGCCCCCTGGGATATGGACTCAGCAGTGATGCTGCACCCAACCCTGACCTAGCACAAGGACCAGGCCTGCCCCAGAAACACCCCAGGGCCCTTCCCCTCCATGCCAGGTGCACCAGTTGTGGGCAGGCAGGATTAGTGTGGGAGGGATTCAGGGGTGGGTTGAAAGGGTTCTGTGTGGAGCAATCTGGGTGAGGGCAGCTCAGTGGGGGATCCAGGACTGGGGAGACCTGGATGCACAGGGGCTTGTTGGGGGATTCTGGGTGCCATGGTAATGGGACTCTGCAGAGGAGTCCAGGTGAAGGTGGTTGAGGCTAAGCAGGTGGGACCTGGGGGGGGAGACAGAGCTCAGCAGGGGGTTCTGGGTGTGGGGGGGGTCAGTGGAATGGATGCCAATGCTGTGGGATTGGGGCTCAGTGGGGTAGGGATCTGTGTGCAGGTTACTCATTGGGTCATGCAGGTATAGGGGGAGTGGGGCTCATCAGGGAGGGTTCTGAGTGTGGGGGGTGAGGCTTGGGTATGAGGGAATCTGGATGAATGGGGGTTGGGCAAATGGGGGAGCAGCACCCTGTACAGGGATCCTCCTCCTGCAGCTAAGGAATTATGGGTGCAGGAAGCAGGGGGTGGAAGTTTGCAGAGCTTCCTGCAGCTGGGGGAGAAATCTGGAGGTGGGTCTCACTTGGTCCTGGATGCTGTGCAGGGGAAGAGGAAGTCCCGTCCTCCCCAGCCCAGCCGGGACTAGCAGCTGAGCCTGGCACAAGGAGGAGCCACCAACCGGGTCTTCCCCAGTCCTGCCCCCCGCCGCACAGTGTTTTATCTCTCTGACGGCTTCCCTGGGCCAAAGAAACATACTGCTGGGGAGGGTCACATGACTGCTTGTGTAACTTCCCTTTGCTTCCCCCATCAGAAATTCAGTTTTCCATGAGAAAGCAAAGAAATCTGCGGGGGACATAAATGCTGTGTATGTGCAGTGGTGCAGAATTCCCCCAGGAATAATATAGTTTTATGCAGCTCCATACAGGGTCTGATTCAGAATATAGTGATATCAATGGGATTCTTTTATTGATTTGTTATTAAACTTTATGTTGTCATTTGTCCCAGCCATACCATGGGCCCAATCCTGTCCCCAGTGAAATTAACAGAACATTTCCTTTAGCTTCAATGGAAGCAGAAGTCCCCATGTATTTAAATGAATTTATTTAGTAAGAAATTCTCATTCTTGACCTTTTGGGACTGACAAAAAAACATGTACCTTGTCATAACATTTTAGTCACATAGTTCACATTGAAGACTAACCTCAGGTTGTACTTATATATTTATTTTATTTTCATAATGAAAAATAGCACTGTTCAGGTTGCATTAAGTTGATTAATGGATTACCAGGTATCTGTTGGTATAAGCAGGAACCGTGGTTACACTTTTCCAAAATGTTTTTGGAATTCATACTGAAAATGATTTCACAACAGTCACAGAATTATATCTAATGAAGCTGGTAAAATTGTTCAAATACATTTCAACTTCCTTTGAATTTTGCATTTTCTATAGTTTACTCGGGGAACTTAACCTTTTTGAAAAATTCCATGATCTGTGAATGCATAGCCTTAGAAACACAGAATTAGAGAAATGTAGGACTAAAAAGGACCTTACAAAATCATCAAGTCCAGCCCCATGAGCTGAGGTACAACCGAGTACAGTAACTTGGACCATCCATGACAGGTTTTTGTCCAACATGTTCTTAAAACTTCCAATGACAGAGATTCTACAATCTCTCTTGGATGCCTATTCCAGTACTTAACTACCCTTATACTTAGAAAGTTTTTCTTAATCTCCCTTGCTGATGATTAAGCTATTATTTCCTGTCCTATCTACAGTGGACATGGAGAACAACTGATCAGTCCTCTTTATAATACCTCTTATCATATTTGAAGACTGAGGGAGGACCTAATAACAGTCTTCTTTTCTCAAGGCTAAACATGACCAGATTTTTTTTTTTAAATCTTTCCTTATCCTTCAGGTTTTCTAAACCTTATATCCGTTTTGTTGTTCTCCTCTGGACTCTCTCCAATTTGTCCTCAACTTCCCTGATTTCTGGTGCCGAGAACTGTATACAGCACTTCAGCTGAGGCCCCACCAGTGCTGTACAGAGCAGGACAATTATCTCCCTTGTCTTACATATGACACTCCTAATAATACACTCCACAATATTAACCTCATTTGCAACTGCATCACATTATTGACTCATTCAGTTTGTGATCCACCATAGCCCCCAGATCCTTTTCAGCAGTACTATCGCCTAGTCACCATTCCTCTTTTTGTAGCTGTGCATTTGATTTTTCCTTCCTGGGTCCTTTGCATTTATCTTTACTGAATTTCACCTTGTTGAATTCCGACCAATTCTCCAATTTATGATGGTTCTTTTGAATTCTAATCCTGTCCCCCAATATGCTTGCAATCCCTCTGATCTTAATGTCATCTGCAAATTTATATGCACAATCACCACTCCATTATGCAAGTCATTAATGAAAATATTGACTAGTACCAGACCCAGAACTGACCCCTGCAGTACCCACTATACACACCCTCTCAGCATGAGAGTGAAATTGGACAGCAATGCTGATGGGTATTGACCAGATAATCTAAAATTCTAGAAGGACAAGATTGTATCAGTATTCTAAGTACATTAGCAAGGACCCCAATGATACTGAAAAACTGTTAGAAATTAATATTGCCATGAGAAATGAACATCCATGAGTACCCATGCCAGAATAACCACAGCAACATTAGAGATAGAAATAGACGGTGGGAGAGAGACATGGGAGGAGTCTAGAAATAAAGAGATTGGCCTGAAAAAGAAAGAAGGAAGGACAACTTGTCATCAAGGAGATTGATTGGTTCTTGGGAGGAATCCTTCAGTGCCATAGGCAAAAAACAAAGGGTCTAGAATAGCCAGACTGAATCTTTAAACAGCAACAGTTAGAAGCTGAAGAAAACCAGACAAGGCTGGGGAATATAAAAGAGAAAAAGAGAACAAGTGTGGATTGATGTAGGGGACATATTTACTCTGCATGCAGTGTTTTAGATTCTGTCCTAAGTGATGTGATGGTAGATCATCTGCAATGTTCAAATAACTACTCCAGGCCTGTGTTCTACTAATATACTCACGTAGTTTAGAAATGCCATAAAGAAAATCCATTGATACACTATGACTAGGGATTTTAAAAAGCATTAAGAGTATAGGCCCAGCATGAATGAATAGCTAACTTAGATACGCATACAAAATGAGGTGCTGATAAAACTTGGCCCAGGAGCCTACCTAAGAGACAAGATGGTAATATTATAGACCAAAGTTTGTGGGGCTGACTAAGGCATTTATATTCTCTGGGAGGATAGGGATCTCAGAATTGGCAATGGTACTGTTGTGGGATTCTCTACTCACCTCTGGGGCACCTCCATATGGCTGCATCTGGGGAATAGTTCCATCCAGTCGGACAACCCTCTCTATCTCTTGTTCATGCTGTGGCCTCTCTCACATTCCAGGAGTTGTAGTACTTCCTCTTTGAGACCCGGGATGCTCCCTTTTCATGGCTTGGTCCTCTGGCCAGATCACTATAGTTTTCCCCATCTGGGATATCAGTCCCACTAGACTGGCTAACCAAGTATCATCCCCAGCAGTCCTCCACTTCAAGGCTATGCCACTTCCTTATGGAGTAGTAGGGGAACCTGGACCCACCCTCTACTCCAGGGGCTCTACAATCAGCAGTCAAGGTCTGCTCTATCCCAAATGCTGCCATTTTCCCTGCTACTTCCTATTCTGCATCTAGCAGCTTCATTCTCCACCACCTCTCTGGGTAACCCTTCTTTCAGGGCCTGGATCCCAGAGTGTCTCCCACTGTGTTTCTTCCTTTCCCTGTTTAAGTCCAGAGAATGACTGTAAGCTTTCACCCTGAAGCCTCCGTTGGTCCTCAGTTCCTGGCCATATATCAGCCCCACCTGCTCCTACACAGCTCGGCTCCATCCTCAAACACTGCTCGCCTATCAAACCTAACCTTCCCTCAGGTGTGGCTTATCAGATTATTTAACCTGTTCTGAGCCACATTAACCCTTTCCAGGCTGTATGGGGTGAACACCCCATCAGAGGTGCAAACAAGAAAGGGAAGCAATAAGCACAACTCTGTTGAAATCAGTGGAGATACTTGACTGAGGTAAATTGGTGTATCTGGCCCAGCCTCTGCCAATTTGCAAATGATAATACAATTAGAGACAGAAGCAATAATTTAAAAGAATGCAATCAGATTCAAAAGGGTTTGGATTATTTTTGTGATTGGATGAACAGATGGTGAATGCAGTTTAATGCAGAAAAATGTGAGATAATTAGCATGGAAGCCAGGCATCAAGTTAGAGAATATGTACTAAATGGAAATCTCATCCTGCATGCTGATGAAGAAAAGAATTTGGGGGCTATTGTGAACAAATAATTGAAACTATCAGACCAGTTCACAGCTGCTGTAAGAGGCAAGATGATAATAGGTTATATTAATAGATGCAATATGAAATAAAAGAGGTTATATTATTAATGCCTAACACACTTGTTAAGAACCATCTGGAATGTATAGATCTGGCAAGGGCTGAAGTGGGTAGAGAGGAAGTGGTGTTACTGACCAAAAGCACAATCCTGCCAACCGATCCACAAGTGCATGTTTTTATTCCTGTGCAGAGTCCCATTGAAATCAACAGGGCTCCATCTTTGCAAGATTCATATTCCCACTATTACTTATTTGCCACACACATCTTCTCCAGTATCACTGCTTATCTGATGGTTTGGTAGATGATAGGAGCAGCAATTGGGGGTGGAGGATCTGGGAGATGCCTCTGGAAATGCAAGGCATTTTAGGTCCTGGATCCTGTAAACTCTTACCAATGTGAGTAGCTTAATCATCTCACCAAAGTGAGCAATGTTAGTCATAACACATGTGAGTCAAGTTAGTTGTGTAGGTGTTTGCAGGATGGACTGGGTACTTTATACAAAGATTGCCTTAGAATATTGAGTTTTGGTCCAGTCTTGCACCAACAATGGAAATCATTTGGAGTTTTGACACAGATTTCATTGTCACTATGTTAATTATGTGATTTAACACTGACTTTATCAATCATTATATTAATGATAATTTGATCAGAGAATTTGATTACATTAAACTATAATATTTATAAAAGTTTCCTTTAATTGTGTTTGATTCTTTGTATTTTAATAAACTATGTTAAATGATCAGCATTTGATTTGATATCTTATCCAATTCAAGACCACAGATAGGAGAAATCTATGCCAAGATCCAAGATAGCTTGTTTATATTCTCAAACAATTTCAGTATTGATAGTGTGCATAGCTCTAAAAACAATTGGAAATAAGAATTTTCTCATCGTAATTCCCCATTTTATCCAAAGAAGAAATATTCTGGAAAAAAAAAAAAAACAGAAGAGTCAAGTGAAATATGTTTCTTATAGACATTTGTTAAGATAAAAGCCTCCAATCCTGCAGTGTGATCTGCCCACCCAGCCCCTTACACCTACACAGAGTAACATTGACTTTTTAAACATTTTTTATTAATCAAGATTGAGAATCTTTGGCCCAGAATTTTAGGAAAACTGCAAATCTTTAAATTATTGAATTTCAGCATATTTTCAAAGGGCTTGCTTGTCTTTTGGCTTACATTCCCCCACAAGGCTGTAAGGAAGAGTAAAACCTTCCCCTTATGTTTCTCTAGGGGTTACGTAGATCTTGGGTTCAGATGTGCAGGAGCAAACAGATGCTTTATGCCTTCTACTTCCCACCTGCTCCTTCCCCATACCTAGAGCAAGTGAGTGGGAAGTGAGTGGAGCCTTGTCTTCATGTACCAATGCACTGGGGATCAGTGGACATGAACCAACATGGGGCAGAGTAATAATTTGCAGCAGGTATTGTCCACTATTCTTCAACTATTGCTGCACCTACGCAACCAAGTTAGTTAAAAAAAACATGAGAATTTCCATGTCAGGGGAAATTTCAATATTTTGACATTTGTTTTCATCCTGAATTGAGACATAGTCAAAATGTCATTTTTTTGTGGAATTAAACATTTGACATTCCTAAATTGAACTACACTGAAACATTTCATTTTGGCTCAGTGCAACATGGAACTGAGTCTGTTTGTGTTGCCACAGTGCCTCATTGGAGTTGTGGTTCAGGTGCCTCAAGCCCCCATTCTCTTCTATAGGCTGGGCTTCCTAGCTAGACTACATCTTCCATGATGCACCAGACATGCGACTCCTATAATGTGCCACAGCATTCTGAAAAACTGTAGGTCAACCAGAGAGTCTGGCCAATAGATAGAATGGGGGCATGAGGCATCTGAACTACAAATCCCATGAGGTGCCAGAGCTATTAAGGGGGATACAGTTCAATATTGAATTGACTCAGAACAAAACATTTCAACTTAATTCAAGGAACTAAAATATTCTGATTTGGGTTGACCGAACCAAAAATGGAATGACTACATTTAGACTTTTCTGATGGGGGGGAAAATTTCAGAAAAATCAAAATTTATCTGGGGAAAAATGTGAGTCTGCAGAAATAGCATTTTCTGAAAGAAAGAAAGAAAGAAAGAAAGAAAGAAAGAAAGAAAGAAAGAAAGAAAGATGATAGATGGAAATTCCTGAGCAGTTCTATTACACCATAATCACCCTTCCATAAAGTATGGAGAATACAATCTACTCCATGTGCAATAAGTTCTGAATTCAATTAAGCGTGGCCAATACAAATCCACGTTTCTGCCATCCCACAAGAACATTTATACAGTATAATTGCCCTTTTGATTAAACTCTTCGTTTTTTCTAAATTAATTATCGTCTTATGCACAGATGGGGAAGCAGGATACAATTTTTAATATAAAAATATGTATTGGAAAAAAAATTCCTTGTGGCCATTACAGGCTACCTTGTTTGTTTATTATACTTCCACCTTGGGCAATCAAAGCAAGGCTTTCTCCTTTCTACTGGTCACTACCCAAGTCTGTCACCCATTTTCTCTCTCCACTGACCTGGACTGTTCTCAAATGGAAAAGCAAACTCCTCTTCCTCATGGACTAAGGTCAGTGACAAGGAGCAGAGTTTTTGACTACTATAAAAATACATTCAGACATTTAAAATCTACCCATAAAAGAACCTCAGATGCATTATAATGCCCTTTTAAGTGCTCCCTTACTTGTCTCCATTAGATATTATGAAGTGATGGGGTTTGATGTTTGGTTTGTTTTGTTTTGTCAGGGCAATTTATTGCTGAATAGTTTTTCAAAGAAAAAAGAGTAATTATGAACTGGACCTAGTGGGTGTTTGAGGCTAGAGATGTTATGATTTTGATTCTAAGAATATATGTGAAAACGCACTATTAGTTAGTAATTCATATGTGTGTGTAAATGGTTTCTGGACTAGTCTCGCTGACAGTCTGTTGTGTACAGCCCATTGTAAGCAGGATGTGGAGTTGCAATACCCCAACAGGAGCAATGGGAGGCAAAAATGCCAGTGTGACATGAGTGAGGAGCTCACCTATTTCTAACAGGTTCATGCGCGGGGTATGATGTGAAGTGGAAGCCAGGGCACAGGGTACAAAGCAATCCCTGCACTCTCCTCTGCACAGAGACTGAAATTATCACTGGCCCTGATGAGAGCTATGTGAAGGCTCCTTGCACCCTCCCCAACCTATGCACCTGCATAAGTCAGACAGTATCTGTTGTTAAGTGAACACATTCTTCTCACACTTTCATGCTAACTTGGAACTGAAGTAAACAAAAACATTTCCACAGACTTAACATCGATTAAATGTGTCTTATTGGTAGCTCCAAAGACATTTTTAATCTCTTGCATTTAAGCTTTTGTAGCTCCCTAACTTCTGCTCCCCCATTGATTATTCCTCAAATATATAGTTATAGTCTTTTTAAAAAAAGAATATTCATTCATTGGAAATTACTACATTTGACAAATACAACTGAGGTGCAGAAGCTCTCTCTCTCTCGCTCTCTCTCCTTCAGCTACAGATCTGATCTTTATTAAAATTGATTAAAGAAAACACCTTTGAAGGAGGTGGGAATGGTTTCTCTGTCCCTGCGCCTGTGTTGTCTATCAACTCAGTCTCTTCTGATGAGAGTTTGTGTGTGTTTGTGAAGAGCGGGGTGACGGATTGGCTGGCAAAAAACGCTTTCGGTAAGACATTTGTAGACAATTATCCTCTTTGCTCAAAAATCCCACCTTTCTAGGAGAGTTTAATCTTATTATACCTATTTGTTTAATCTTTCATTATGAAGGAAAAACAATGCAGTTACAAATCAACTGACATCACATTTATAAGTTAGATCACATTGGCTGGAAAGATAAAGTGTTTATGTGAAAAACATTAAGACAAAGCTTAGTTAATGCAGGCATGTGGAAAATACATTAAGATGTATTAGAAGGTAAAATGATGTATAGGGACTCTTATCTAGAATTCACAGTGGCAATCTCATATCCCTTGCCAATTTAGAAAAAAAAATAAGACAATAGTAAGTTCAAAAATTCTGGCCATTTAAAAACATTCATGCTACAATATAAACCCCCCGAAATGAAACCATTCTCAGCCAGTTATCACTTTACCCCTCCTCAGATTTCCATGGGATTTGCAGCATGTCCAAAGAGTTAACAGATCTGAGCTCTGGCAGACCACTGGGAAAGCAATTCTAAATGAAAGGCAGGACTGCCCGAGGGGGGCCGGAGGGGGGGGGCGGGTAAGTGGGGCAATTTGCCCCAGGCCCCGCAGGGTCCCCCACAAGAATATAGTATTCTATAGTATTGCAACTTTTTTTATGCAAGGGGCCCCCGAAATTGCTTTGCCCCGGGCCCCCTGAATCCTCTGGGCAATCCTGATGAAAGGAGCCTTTCACAGAGAACTCCCTGCCAGCAGCCCCCCCTGTTTAAACTGAAGGGGCTCCAGTTTGAGAGTGTCTATTCTGATTGCAACCATGGAAGGGTGGCACACAGGCAGAGGTGGCAGCCAGTGAGGATTACAGACCGTGGGTGTAATATGCTCTTTCTGTGAAGCTCCTCTGCTAAAAAAGCAGGTAGCCTCATTCTGCACCAGCTTCAAATTCTGAACTGTCTTAAGGTGCAGCCCAGGGAAGAGCCCACTGCAGAAAGGCACCATTGCAGGGTCTGTATCTGGAAGGAAAAGGGGGCACAGTACTTGAATTATAAATCTGCAGGGATTAAGGCCCAAATCCTCTCCCTACAGTACAAGTGCTAATTGGCTAAAAAAGGCAGTTTGCATGGATTAAGGGCAGGCTGTTAAGACCCTATTCATGAGGTAGAATTGCATCTCCCTGTGCATTGCAGGGCTGTATTCCATGAAAGGTCCATCCTAGCAAGATGAAGGAAGTGGGGTTTAGAAGAAAGCACAAAGAAGTATGGAACTCTGCAAACCAACCAAACCTCCCATGTGTGGAGGACATGGTCACTGTGGAGGCTATTATAGCCAAAGGATGGCAGTAGAATCTC
Organism: Trachemys scripta elegans; assembly: GCF_013100865.1. NCBI lineage: Eukaryota > Metazoa > Chordata > Testudines > Emydidae > Trachemys > Trachemys scripta. The sequence goes on from NC_048300.1 coordinate 165,049,707, forward strand.
CACTGGCATTCTGTGGTCTGGGAGTGGAGGGAGGATTCCCCATCCTGATACAAAATAATATGTTGGAACTCTGAGGTACTTCTAACAGCTGCTATTTAATATATATATATATATATTATTATTATTATTATTCACTTTCTTGCAATCCCACAGAACTAGTAGCAGGAGCTTCTTCTCACTGGAAAGTCTATTTGGGAGCAATAAGTAACATCAAAGGCTAAATGGGAGTTTTGTCTAAATAGAGACATCTGGATTTTGACCAAATTACTAATACAAATATCAAAACTATCCTATTTCTGTGTTTTAAACTAAAATATGCTATCTGGCTATATCAGAAAGATGAGGATAATCCCAGTCCACCTTCTTATTTTGCTTTTTTGTTATAATTTGTGAGCCTGGCACACTAGAAGACAGTAGATTATTTCACTTGGCATGTGCACCATAATAGTTCAATAGCTGCAATATACACATTCTACATTCCTTACTCAAATGAATGACACAAAGATTGGCTGTCATATGTGAAGTCAGTGAACATAACATGCCAAAGACATCAGAACAAAGGAGATAATTTGCAGATGTTAGTTATGTGAGAATAACAGTGATATTTTATCACTGCAGAGTCAGAACAATAGAACTAATTTGCAAGATAAAGTTTGAGACAGAAGCTAGAAAAATGGTATTTTAAATCACAGTTAGAATCTTAAATTTGTGATTTTTACTTTCTGGGAGATTGGTATGATTCACTGTGAAAAGATGAGGCTAGATTAGATATTCTCCTCCTCCATCCAGCAGTACTTTGCTGACTAGATGCACAGGGGGCACTATTAGGTGACTGCCTGGAAATTTAGAAAAACAGCAATCATGTCGAAGTTCATGAACCTCTGAGCAAGTCAGTTCAAGTTTGGATAGGAATGCATGGCAAAGCTTCACCTCCTTTTTTATATTTCCCTCCCCCTCTAAAGCACCCTTGGTGTCATGAAGACTCTGACTTCCAAAGACTACCAGGATAAGATCCTTCCTTAATTTCCCCGTGGCACAGAGATATCTGATAAGAAAAATAAAAATATTTACCTTCTTTCTTGCCTGGTGATTGATTACAGCTGGCTGGAAAGTAGGAAAAACCCCTTTCACAATGAATGTTGTGTTTATTGTTGGTTTTTTGGGGGGAAAAGAAAAGGAACAGATTGCTTTTTCTGACCTTCTCTATTTAGTATTGAAAAGAATGAGTTGGTATTGATTATGCTAAAAGGCAAGATATACCCAAGATTTTTCCTGGAAGTATTAAAAAAAATAGTCTTTTCCAAGTATAAAATTGAAAGAAGTAATCCTTTTAAATGTGATGAGCTGATGTCTTAGTGCATTTCCAAATGTACAGGAGTCCATATGAGGACAAATGCTGTGGCGTGGGTTCAAGACTGAGTCAGAAGGGAAAGTGCTAGTTTTGAGTTAACAAAACCATTTCCAGAAACACATGTATAGGGTCTCCTGTAAAAATATTGAGAGGCATGACTTACCCTACTTATTTTATGAGATTTCATAAATTAACCAACTGAAATGGTTGACATAGCTGTAGGATTAACAGATTAGAAAAAAATCACACTTTAATTTACATCATCACTTGATGAAGCTCAGGATATTATAGAGATACTCCTATTGCTTTTTCCTGGTAAGTATTATTTTTAAAACACTAAAAACCTGATCCTGCAACAGAATCCACATGGGCAGATCCCCATACAGGATAGGGGATTCTATCCTGGGAAGCAGTGACTCTGAAATAGATTTGGGGATCATGGTGGTTAATCAGCTGAACATGAGCTCCCAGGGCAACACTATGGACAAAAGGACAAACGCAATCCTTGGCTGCATAAATGGGAGAATCTTGAGCAGGAGTAGAGAGGTTATTTTACCTCTATTTGGCAATGGTGCAATCATTGCTGGAATACTGTGTCCAGTTCTGGAGTCCACAATTCATGAAGGTTGTTGAAAAATTGGAGAGGGTCAGAGAAGAGCTCTGAGAATGATTAAAGGAGTAGAAAATCTGTGTTATAGTGATAGACTCAAGAAACTTAATTTATTTTACCAAAGAGATGGTTAAGGAATGACTTGATTACAGTCTATAACAGGGATCGGCAATCTTTGGCATGCGGCCCGCCAAAGCAGGAAGCTTCCTGCAGCCCCCATTGGCCTGGAACGGCGAACCGCAGCCAGTCGGAGCCGCGATTGGCCGAACGTGTGGATGCGGCAGGTAAACAAGCCATCCCGGCCCACCATCCCTGGCGGGCCGCATGCCAAAGTTTGCAGATCCCTGGTCTAAAATAATGGGCTCTTCGATCTAGCAGACAAAGGTGTGACATGATCCAATGGTTGCAAGTAGAAGCTTGACAAATTGAGACTGGAAATAAGGCGTATATTTTTAACAGTGAGAGTAATTAACCGCTGGAACAATTTACCAAGGGTCATGGTAGAGTTGCCATCACTGACAATTTTTAAATTAACATGTTTTTTCTAAAAGATGTGCTCTTGGATTATTTTGGGGAAGTTCTGTAGCCTGTGTTATACAGGAGGTTAGACTAGATGATCAGAGTGGTCCCTTCTGGCCTTGGAATCAATGAATCTGTACCTAACACAGAGTTTGTTGCAGAATTAAAGCCTGAAACAGTATCACATAAAATAAATATGAAAGCAAGCTCTGTGGTAATTTGGTGAATAGTTAACTTTCTAATTTATTTATTTAATCCTACTCATGTCAGTATACAGCATCTTCAATTAGACGTTGCTACGGAAGGAAGATGCATGAAAATCAGTGAAATAAACCTTTTGGGGGTTTTGGTGGGGAGGAAAGGTTAATCAGAAGGGTTGCCTTAAGACTGCTAAGGCTATATTAATACTATTACACAGTATAGTATTTCACAGAAAATCATTAGTGATTACTTGCAGCAAGGAAGATTCTACAGAAAAGAAGCTGTACTACATATGATCAGTATAAAGACAGTTTCACGATGATATTCCTACTGATATACAGAACATTCTCCGTTCTTTCTGTTAGGACTTCTCATTAGCCTAATGAGCTCAAAAAGGAAATAAACATAAAACAACACTATTAGGATATAAAACAACACCCTTGACATCTAAAAATGTGGGCTGTTCAAGTCTGTTTTGGCAAACTAAAAGCAAAATGCACATTACAAGTGATAACAATTCATCCTTTGAAAGGTTACCAAAGGTTTCACGTGCTGCAGACATACTAGAAATCTTATAAATGTAGGGCTAAAAGGGATCTCAAGAGGTCATTTAGACCAGCGGCTCTCAAACTGGGGTCCGCAGACAGGCAGTCCTTAGAGACCATACAGGAGTCCGTAAAATCATCTCACTGACAGAGGATGGATCATTTGATGATTACCTGTTCTGTTCATTCCCGCTGAAACACTTGGCATTGCCCACTGTGGAAAGACAAGATACTGGGCTAGATGGACCATTGGTCTGACCCAGTATGGACATTCTTATGTTCTTATCTGCTGGGTGGCCCACTGAGGTGAGTCAAGGGGTGGGAGTAGTGCTCTCTCCCCAAGCCCCACTGTGTGGGGCTGGCCTGAACCCCCCTGGTGTCGCCGCCGCTCACCCCCTGCGTCACTGCTCGCCCCCTGAAAATGCCTCCGTGTCCCCCCATAGGGAATGTTCGGGGGGGAGTGGCGATGCCAGGCGGCGCGGGCTGGCCACACACAGCGGATGGGAGTGCCTATGGGGGGATGCGGAGGAACGGTTGGGGGCAAGTGGCAACACAAGGGAGGTTGGGGCAGGAGCACCACCTCCACTCCCTGACTCACCTCAGTGGGCCACCCACCCTGTCTGAGTTGGGGAGGGGGCACAACTAAAAATTGCAGGATCACTACTGAAGAGAGATCTTCCTGTGGCATCAGATGGGGTGGCCTCACAGCCATTGACTCCAAGAGAAGGTAGCAGCTAGCTAAGGTGACACCCCACTGCTCTGCCCTGATACATCAGCACTTCAGGGAGCAGTAAGAAGTAGGCACACCCATCTCGCGGATATCTGTAAGTACTCTGATACCCTTTCTTAAAGCATTAATAACATTTATATGAAGTACACATATACTTTTTTCAATCAGTTTCTCAGTTGGGGGTCTGTGATTAACATTGCATTTGAAAAGGGATCCATCAACAAAAAATGTTGGAGAACCTCTGATCTAGACCATCCTCCCATGCTGAGGCAGGACCAAGAATATACATAGAAATCCCTGTCAGGTGTTTGTCTAACATGTTCTTAAAAACCTCCAGTAATGGGGATTCTATAACCTCCCTTGGTAAACTATTCCAATACTTAACTGCCCTTATATTTAAGCTTTTTCTAATATCTAACTTAAATCACCCTTGCTGCAGATTAAACCCATTACTTCTTATCCTACCTTCAGTGGACATGGAGAAAAATTGATCAGGGTCCTCTTTATAATATCTCTTAACTTATTTGAAGGCTGTTAGCAGTCCTCCCTCCCTCATCCCAGTTTCAAAGATTCATAGGCTTTAAGGTCAGAAGGGACCATCGTGATCATTTAGTCACTGCAAGACACAGAACCTCACCCACCCACTCCTGCAATAGACCCCTAACCTCTGGCCGAGTTACTGAAGTCCTCAAACCATGGTTAAAGATTTCAAGTTACAGAGAATTCACCATTTACACCAGTTTAAACCTTCAAGTGCCCTGTGTCCCATGCTGCAGAGGAAGGTGAAAACCCCCTGGGGTCTCTGCAAATCTGACCTGAGAGGAAATTCCTTCCTGACCCCAATTTTGGTGATTAGTTAGATCCTGAGCATGTGGGCAACACCCACCAGGCAGATATCTGGGAAAGAATTCTCTGTAGTAACTCAAAGCAGTCACCATCTAGTGTCCCATCTCCACCTGCTGGGGATTTTTGCTACTAGCAGTCACCAGTGGGCCAAATGCCATCATAAGCAATCCCAGCATACCATTCCCTCCATAAACTTAACATAACTCAGTCTTGAAGCCAATTAGGTTTTTTGCCCCCACTGCTTCCCTTGGAAGGCTGTTCCAGAACTTCACTCCTCTGATGGTTAGAAACCTTCGCCTAATTCCGAGCCTAAGCTTGTTGATGGCCAGTTTATATCAATTTGTTCTTCTGTCCACATTGGCACTTAACTTAAATAACTCCTCTCCCTCCCTGATATTTATCTCTCTGATGTATTTAGAGAGAGCAATCATATTTCTTAGGCTTGGTCTACACTACCCCCCTAATTCGAACTAAGGTACGCAACTTCAGCTACGTGAATAACGTAGCTGAAGTTCGAAGTACCTTAGTTCGAATTAGTTCGAACTTACCTTGGTCCACACGCGGCAGGCAGGCTCCCCCGTCGACTCCGCGGTACTCCTCTCGGCGAGCTGGAGTACCGCAGTCGACGGCGAGCACTTCCGGGTTCGACTTATCACGTCCAGACTAGACGCGATAAGTCGAACCCAGAAGTTCGATTTCCAGCCGTCGAACTACCGGGTAAGTGTAGCCAAGGCCATAGTCCTCTTTTCTCAAGACTAAGCATACCCAGTTTTTCAAACTTTTCCTGATAGGTCAAGTTTTCTAAACCTGTTATCATTTTTGTTGCTCTCCTCTGAACTCTCTCCAATTTGTCCGTATCCTTCTTAAAGTCTGGTCAAAACTAAAACTGGACCCAATTCTCCAGATGAGGCCTCACCAGTGTCAAGTAAAGAGGAACAATTACCTCCTATGTCTTATACACGACACTCCTGTTAATGCATCCCAGAATGATATTTGCCTTTTTTGCCACTGAATCTCATTGTTGGCTAATAATCAGTTTGTGATCCACTATTAAACCCAGATCCCTTTTTTCCTACAGTGCTACTGCCTAGTCAGTTATTCCACATTCTGTATTTGTGCATTTGATTTTCCCTTCCTAAGTATAATACTTTACGTTTGTCGCTATTGAATTTCATCTTGTTGTTTTCAGACCAATTCTCTTATTTATCAAAGTCATTTTGAATTCTAATCCTGTTCTCTAAAATGCATGCAGTTCTTCCTAGGTTGGTGTCATCCATATATTTTATAAATATATTTTCCACTCCATTACCCAGGTGTACTGAGACAGCATGGCCTCCCTCCAAGACTGACAGGGAGAAATCATTCTCCACTGCCACGTGGGCAGAGACAGACAAGCCACGCCCCCATGCTGGAAGCAGGGGGACGGGACAGGACATTTAAAAGGTGGGCTCTGAACTCAGTTGTGAGAAAGCCAGGAAAGGAAGCAGATATCTCTCATCTGCTGCCAAGCCCTGTGCCTGAGACTGAGCTCTACAGAACAGAGGACCCAGAGGAGGTGGCGAGATCGTCAGTCTAAGTCAGCATATTTTGGTGGGATCCCCACTGACTCAGTCATGGAACCCTCTGTCACTGTCAGGGCCCTGGGCTGGGACCCAGTGGAGTAGGGTGGGCCCGGGTCCCCCTAATGCCTGCTGCCAGCTCACCCTTGGGGGCAGCAGCCTACCCACCTTAGGCCAGATGACCTGTGTTGGCTTGTTGCTTTGCCCCACCCAGAGGTGCCAGACCTCTGAGACTGCTAATTCCCTTGTGAAGCATTGTACTTCTAGGCACAATGGAGGGGTGTATGTGGCCTCACTCCAAGACTGAAGGGGAGGTTATGGTCACAAATCATTACACATTAATCAAAATATTGACTAGTACCAGATCCCGGACAGGCCCCTGTGGAACCCCACTAGTTACATACTCCCAGTTTGACAGTGAACCATTAATAAGTATTCTTTTGAGTACAGTTTTTCAACCTGTTGTGCACTCACATTACAGTAATTTAATCTAGATCACATTTCCCTAGTTCGCTTATTAAAAATCATGTGGGACTGTGTCAAAAACCTTACTAAAATCAAATCTACTGCTTCCCTCCTTTGACAGGGTCACTGGCCTAGTAGATGAAGGATGATAGATTGGTTTGGCATGATTTGTTCTTGACAAATCCATGTTAGCTGTTCCTTCTCACACTATTGTCCCTTTAGGGGGAGGGATAGCTCAGTGGTTTGAGCATTGGCCTGCTAAATCTAGGGTTATGAGTTCAATCCTTGAGGGGGCCACTTGGTTCTGCTAGTGAAAGACAGAACAAGGAGCAATGGTCTCAAGTTGCAGTGGGGGAGGTCCAGGTTGGATATTAGGAAACACTATTTCACTAGGAGGGTGGTGAAGCACTGGAATGCGTTACCTAGGGAGGTGGTAGAGTCTCCTTCCTTGGAGATTTTTAAGGCCCGGCTTGACAAAGCCCTGGCTGGGATGATTTAGTTGGGAATTGGTCCTGCTTTGAGCAGGAGGTTGGACTAGATGACCTCTTGAGGTCCCTTCCAACCCTGATATTCTATGATTCTATGAAAGACCTTTCAGGGTCCCTTCCAGTTCCAGGAGATAGGTATATCTCCATACATTATTTTTTATTTTATTAGATAATCAGTTTCTAAGTGTTTAATAATTTGTTCTGGTATTTTTCCAGGTATCAAAGATAAGCTGACTGATCTGTAATTCCCCAGTCATCTTTGTTCCCTTTTCAAAAATAGATACTATGTTTGCACTTCTCCAGTCCTCTGGGATTTCACCCATCCTCCACATGTTCTAGAAAATAATCACTAATCTTTTTGAGATTGCTTTAGCTAGTCCTTAAATACCATAGGGTGAATTTCATCAGGCCCTGCAGACTTGAATACACCTAACTTAACCTGTTCTTTCCATATTCTGGCTTGTTTTCCTTCACTCTTGTTATTAGTTGTGTTAACAATTTGGTCACCATTAACCTTTTCAGTGAAGACTGAAGCAAAATAGACATTCAACACTTCAACCTTCTTTGTGTTGTCTGTTATCAGCTCTCCTTCCCCACCAAATAGCAGACCAATATTTTTCTTCATCTCTCTCTTGCTAGGTGTAACTCACTTTGAGCTTTAGCCTCTCTGTTTTTATCCCTACATGTTTGTTATTCTTTTGTACTCATCCTTAGCAATTTGTCCATGTTTCTACATTCAATATATGCTGCACCTTTGAGACTAACAGAAGTATTGGGAGCATAAGCTTTCGTGGGTAAGAACCAAGGCTTGCATCTGAAGAAGTGAGGTTCTTACCCACGAAAGCTTATGCTCCCAATACTTCTGTTAGTCTCAAAGGTGCCACAGGACCCTCTGTTGCTTTTTACAGATTCAGACTAACACGGCTACCCCTCTGATACTCAATATATGCTGTACATTTAACCCCCATAGACCTCCAATCCCTTTAATCCTCCCATACCTCATAACAAAGTGCTTCATTTGGATCCTTCTTTTATGCTGCCCTTTCCATCTATTGTAGTGTAGCAAGCACTATCCCTCTTCCTCAAGAACAAAAATTTTAAAAGTTACTGAACACCACAAATACATTAGTTTGGGTTCTGTTAGATTTGTATTAAGGCACTGGACTGGAATCAGCATATCTAGGTTCAGGTCCTTATTCTGTGACAGACTTCCTGTGCAACCTCAGGCAAGTCACAATCTCTGTGTGCTTAAGTTCAGCATTGGTAAAATAAAGGAACTGTCACTTTCCTATCTCACATGTGTTTTGTGAGGATAAATCAGTGAACACTTTAGAGGTGTTAACTTGTAATACTATTGTAATTAGGGCTATCAATAGTACTGATACCTTAAACTAGAAATAAGATTTGTGTTTAACCACAGACTAGACAGGGAGTAGGATATGGAAGTCCAAACTTCCTCATATCCTGCCCACAATTATAAAAATTCTAAGACATCCATTCTGTTCTGCATATTACAGATTAATTATTCACAAGTATGGTAGAACAGACCTCCTAGAGTTGATGTCATTGGATAAAATGTCAAGGAACTTGCAATCGAGCTGGGAGTTTTGTGGTATGTGTCAAGAAGAGAACAGACCTTCCAGGGACTGCTAGATTCAGTACTGAGCCAGACTGAAACAGAATCTATACACCACATTAAATTATGAGAAGTTTGATAAATAAAAGATTAGTTCATGGATATGAGTCCAATGTCCAAGATTTTTCAACTTGTCTTACATGGATCATTGATCCAAAATAAAGTGTTATTTATTTGATCTATGCTACCTGATCACATTTGCAGTTTCCTCTAGGAGGTCTAGCTTGTAACTATGCATGCACACACAAGTGTATGGTAGAATAAGAACCCCACCCTGACAGCCCTATGCAAGCTACCTAAACTTTGGGCCTGAATGAGTAGGAACAAGTCAGACTGTTCACCTGCTTATTCCCTCCTTGGAGCAGATGGGCAGACAAAGGGCATGGCTAGAACTTTAGCTCTCTACTCCTACTTGCCGACCAGAGCATCTGAGCTGCTGCAGAGGGGTCCTAATTTACTAATAATAAATTAGCAGTAAATTACTATTTCCTGGGAGTGAGGAGGAAGCAGGAGAGAAAATGTGATTCAGAGGGTATCTGAGTCACCATGCTTCACAGGGCTAACATCAGGGTAATACAGCATACACTACACCTGGCTTGGGGCTGTGCCTAAAGGCATGATGTAGCCCCGCATAAAAATAGTAGAATTGTGTCAGCAGTTGCCAGTTTCTCTTAAGTAAGCAAACAAGCTTTATATAATTCACCTTTAAGAGTTAGGGGAAGAGGAAGAATCTAGGAAGATATGAAGCAGAGTGTTTGCTGTGTTCTTGTACTAAAATAGCCCTGTATTTCATGTTTGTGTCTGTACATAGCACAGAAAGTCCCCTCTGAGGAACAGAAATCCAGATGGGTAGTTTTATAATGATGGTTTACATGAGATACCATGAATCATTTTGGAAAAAATGCTGGTGATTTGTCTTGGAAATGAAGCAAAATAGTTTACCAAGGTGTTTTACGAGGAAAAGACAGGAGTCACCATGGGCATGTGATCAATAAAAAAAACAAAACAAAACACATAAATCCAGAAAATTAGACAGGAGTGGTTTAGAGGTTTTGTCAGTGCATTCCACAATGGTTGCTACTAAAATGTGGACATTCACCACTTGCATTTAATTAATGCTACTGTAGTATTTGCAGTGTTCCTTACTACTAAGTATCAGGAACAATGTGATAGTATTAGCAGCATTTTAACAGGAAACACTCCACAGCAGTCACACTTTAACAATTTCTCCTGATTTGAATGTCGTATCAATCCAGGAGAGATTCTCCTATACTTAAAATAAGGATCTCTCAAAATAGAAGAAACTTGTGAAATGTGACCACTCTATCTGACACAGCAAATGGAATAAATTAAAACGAAATGAGAGAAGGAAGACAGTATTATACAATGAACAGGAGAGCAAGGAGAAAAATTGCGAGGTACAGTGATCTCCATTAAAATGTCAGGGTCCAGCTATGGAACCCTTACTCATATGAATAGTTCCATTGATTTCAGTGAGACCACTTGTGTGAACCTTCAATATTTGCCAAAAGATACCATATAACTACCAGAGATATTCTTGCTACTACATACAGGAGAAAACTGATATTTTAAATACACAGCATGGAAAATGTTAGTATGTTCTGACTTTTTAGTGGGAAAAGGGAAGTGAATGCCACAAAACAGTTAATGGGGACAAAGACGTAAAACCAGGAAGGAATATATTAAAAAATAGAATGGCATGTAGACTATCTCAAACAGGCAGTGATGAGACACTAGATGGGGAAGACACTGAATTTATACAGAGATGAGCTGGGACAGGGGGGCGCGGGGAGGGCCACCCGCAGTAATGGGGAGGCGCACAGGGGAACCGCTCCCCGCTCCAGATCACCTCCACTCTGCCTCCTCCGCTGAGCACACAGCCCCCGCTCTAATTCTCCTCCAATTAGTGCCGCAAGCCTGGAAGGGGAGGAGAATTAGAGTGGCACCGGCATGCTCAGTGAAGGAGGCGGAGTGGAGGTGAGCTGGGGGGGCCCCCTGGGCAGGCGTAGCTTCCGCGTGGGGGGAAGAGGCTCCCCGGGCGGGTTAGCTGCGGGGGGGGTAGCTGCTGTGGGGCGGGGGGCTCCCTGGGTGTGGGAGGTTGCGGGCTGGGTTAGCTGTCGTGGGGGGGGGGGCTCCTCTGGTAGAGGGGGCGGGTGGGTGTGGTTAGCTGGGGCGGGGTTGACTGGGTGGGGAGGGGTGACTCAAGGTGCACCGGCCCTGCGTGTCCTCAATTTTTTATCCTCCTTCTGCAGCTCTTTCAGCGGTTTTATTAATACAAAAGGATTTAGTGTGTTTTTTTTAACTATCCTGGTTCTAGCCATTTCTACCACAACTACAAACTTATTTAAAAAGAAGCCTTTTTTTTTTTAAATTCAACAACCACACTGAGGTACTTAAAATGATTAAAGCTAAGTAATAAATCCAGATAACACCTGCTACTTGGGTCTGGCTTGAGAAGAAATAAAAGAATTTAGCAAAGACTACCAGGAAACATTGACAGCTGCTCAAAAAGTGTATCTTTCAGTTTTTGTAACTTTAAATGAAAGAGGCAAGTGGATTTGTAGTGGAAATAAAAAAAAATCATTTTAAACATATAAAATCGGATTTTACAAGCCAGGAGTGTGTGTTTAGGTCTTTAAAACCTTGCATAATTACACAAAATGTATTTTGTATTTCTTTTAAATATTTTTGTCAACACCTCTTGTATTACTCTAAATTATTTTTTACAAAACTATACCCAGATTACATTCCCTCCTTGTACCATCAGAGGCAGCCAAGTTCATATGGAAATCCCTTATTTCCTTTTTAGTGATTTTGACTAAATTGTCCATAGTCAAATGATTCAAGTCAAATTCTCTCTCTGCCTACAGCAGTCATTTATAATTATTTACAGATCATTCCTTTTGGAAAAGGCCAATTTTCCATTAGAATGACTGTAAAGGTTTCTGGGGACAGAAGCATAGCGGTAGTGTCACCACCTGACCTCCCTTTGCATAATTTGTCTGACTACCAGGGTTCCACTGGGTGAGACTACACTGAGTTGTACTGCCATAACCAGGTTTTACTACCAAACCAGGCATTCTTTTTTCCCTTCTTATTTAATGTTATGTTAACTTAACTTTCTTCTTGCATTTCTTGTCTAATACGATTTTCTAGAGTTTCTTTTTCACCCATCCCAGTCTCCTCCATCATTTCCCGGGGAGTCCATGCTGACCTCTTCAGATCTAACCCACTCCTCCAGTGCCTTGGAAACCTCAAATTTGAACCCTTCCAATGCCATTGCTCATTGGCTGTGATCCTTGTCACCAAGGCTACATGTATAATAAACTATATGTTACCTATTCCAAATGAATAGGATCTGAGTCAAGGCACCACTATGTTGGGATTCCCTCCAAGACCTCTTTCCACTTGGTGTCCCAAGAACTCAATCTGACTCTATATTTCGTCACTCAGGTATCTTTATTTGGCATACAGCAAAACTACGCTGAGTTGATCAGACTCAAGCATAGGGGGTGGGGATAGGGCATACCACACATCCAAAGTTACAAAGAAATCCTCTTCCTTTATATATATTTACAGGTTATATTGTATTTACTATACATTACATCACTTGTTTGGGGATTGGCTTGGTTATTTTGTAGGAATCAATCCCTGTAAAGCAAGCTCATCCACGCACTGCCCATGCATGATTTACTCTTTACTTCATCTTATGTTCCAGGCTTATCTTGTCCATAGGAAATGGCTCCCTGTGTGTTCCCTCTTATCTTAAATAGTACAGACATTCTGCCTCTTAGTTTACTAACCCATTTACCTATCTTCGTTAGCACAGATATTCTGTTTACTGCCTGCTAATGCACAGACCTCCCTAATCCTGTCTCCCAAGAAATGAAGCCTCACCCATGACTAATTACCTGTGTCAAGCCAGGCCTACAGTAAGAAATGCTCCACCAGAGCTGTGCCATTCTTCTTTGATGGAGTGGTGAGAGCCCCACTTCCTGTTTCTATCTACTTTAACCACTGAAGTAAGGCATCCTGTGCCTGCCCGACCTGTTACAAAAGCAAGAATGTTCACCCTGCATGATATAGGATTTCAAAGCTGTATAACTTATTTTTGAATAAAACATCTACAAGTATCAACAGCACTTTTCCTCATCAGGAGCTAAATCGATAAGAAGTTTGGAAATCAAGTCCTTAGCCTAAAAAAATCATCTGAGCAAATATCTAATGCACAAAGAAAAAATAAGAACAACTCCCACCCCATCCGTTCTTGCTGGGATAGCTCTGAGATGGCCAAACTAAATTCTTATGAAACTTTCCAAAATTAATTCATTTTTAGGCTGAGGAAAAACAAGAAAAGTTTAATCCCCAAAATAATTTTTTCTAAAAAGTTACAATTATCCAAAAATGGGATGTGGGGCTTGGACTGAAAGTGTGAAGTGTCATCCCAACCATAACTACAGCACAGCCAGAGTGCACACAAGTCACCATTTTAAAGGTCTGCATTTGCCAGTAGTTACAACCTAGTGGCATATGAGATGCCATAATTTATTCCTATACTTGTGATAACACTACAATTTCCTATCTCAAATCCCTGAAAAATAACTGTCAGAAAATGCTGAGTTTTAATAGCATACACTGTCATGTCAAAATCATTTATTTCTTTGGCCTGGTCTACACTATGACTTTAATTCAGATTTAGCAGTGTTAAATCGAATTAACCCTGCACCCGTCCACACAACGAAGGCATTTATTTCAAAATAAAGGGCTCTTAAAATCGATTTCTGTACTCCACCCCGATGAGCGGAGTACCACCAAAATCAATATTGTCATTTCGAATTAGGGTTACTGTGGCCGCAATTCGATGGTATTGGCCTCCGGGAGCTATCCCACAGTGCATCATTATGACCGCTCTGTACAGCAATCTGAACTTGGATGCACTGGCCAAGTAGACAGGAAAAGCCCCACGAACATTTGAATTTTATTTCCTGTTTGCCCAGAGTGGAGAGCACAGGTGACCACAGATAGCTCATCAGCACAGGTAACCATGCAGGCCGATAATCAAAAAAGAGCACCAGCATGGACCGTACGGGAGGTACTGGATCTGATCGCTATATGGGGAGAGGATTCAGTGCTTGCAGAACTTCGTTCGAAAAGACGAAATGCCAAAACTTTTGAAAAAATGTACAAGGGCATGATGGAGAGATGCCACAATAGGGACTCAGATCAGTGCCGCGTGAAAGTCGAGGAACTCAGACAAGCCTATCAAAAAACAAAGGAGGCAAACAGTCGCTCCGGGTCAGAGCCGTGGACATGCCGCTTCTACGCCGAGCTGCATGCAGTTCTAGGGGGGGCCGCCACCACTACCCCACCTCTGACTGTGGATTCCAAGGTGGGGATAATTTCATCAGCTACACCTGAGGATTCTGCGGACGGGGAAGAGGAGGAGGAGGACGAGGAGGAGGACGAGGAGCTTGCGGAGAGCACCCAGCACTCCGTTCTCCCCAACAGCCAGGATCTTTTTCTCAGTCTGACTGAAGTACCCTCCCAACCCAGTATCCAAGACCACGACCCCATGGAAGGGACCTCAGGTGAGTTTACCTTTTAAAATATAAAATTTGTTTTACAAGCAAGCGTTTTTTAATGATTTTTTAATGACTGCCGAATTAATGTGCTTAGTGTGGCCGCATACATTCGACTTTATACAATCTGTTTCCAAAATTTGAATTATATAAATTTGAATTAATCCCGTAGTGTAGACATACCCTTTAATAACTGGCCAGGGCTTTAGTTTCATTTTTTCCCCCTGTAAGTCTGTCCCCTTTCCTGTGTCATACTTTCCTTTCTTACTGTTTCTTTTCCCCACCTCCTTGTGTGGTCACATCTACCTTGTATATTCTCAGCCTTACACTAAGCCACTAGAGGAGCTTCGCCTTCATAAAAGTATGAGGAGACAAAAGGCAACTCTTCCTCCCCCCTGCCCAGGTGTTGACCTCACTGAATGAGGCTGGATCTGAGCTCCACATTCAGCAGAGTAGAGCTGCTTTTTGAGAGACTGAAGTAATAGTTCTGAAGGGGAAAAAGGGAACTACATCACACCTACATCCAGTCTGCTGGTCAGCCCACATCCTAACGAGTGACACCAAACGTTTCCACTCATCTGGAAAAACATGCAGCTATTCCTCCTCAAGAAATGAGATGATATGACTAGTTTAAAGCTGTAACATCCCCTGGATCACAGGTGCAGCTGAAAACCCAGGTTTGTTTATGATGCTGAACGTTCTCTTTCTAGTAGATTCTCTTAAGTATCCACACACAGAATCAGCCAGGATGGGCCATGCTCTTAAAACATGCACAGAATGCTCCAGGCTTTTAGCTAAGTTATGCTCGCTCAGGCATAAGGTACAAATATTCCAAACTACATTCACCTTATTGCATTACTTTCTTGATGAACTAATGAAGTGTCCATTTTGAAATCCTGCCAGGGAAATTTAGGTGCCTCACTTTTTGGCTGAGGATATCTGGTCAGATTAAGAACATAACATAATGTAATGGGAATATAGAAAAACGTTTTTATTATGGACCTTTCTGACTAGCTATGAGTGGGAAGTTTGATAGAAAATGAATTAGGAAAAAAGAACAGATGAACAATGTTCTCAGAGTAAGAGACAGCTAAACATAGTTAATCACATGAAACAGGCAGTGTATGTAGGGGGAAGTTAACACTGGCAACAGTACTCTTCCACTGAACAGCTGGTTTAAGTCAGTGGTTACCTGGTTTTGAATATAGTTTGTTAAAAGAGGGAGAGGGCCTCCACAGCCTGCTGCAATAGTGCAGCCAAAACTCCAGGGAAAGACTGGGATATCATTTTAGTACTGTATGGGGAAAAGTAATGAACACATCTGAAATCCTCTTTTTATTCTCCGAAACCCATGCTGAAAAATATACCAAATTCCCTCTGTCTAGCAATGACACTAAACTGAGAAAGGATGAGACACCAGAAAAACTTGTGAGGAACTTTTGCTATGATGAACCCATCTCTCACTTTTTAGGTTGCCAACAGCATACTCATCTGTCTTATAAAATCTTCCCCACTAGAATTCCAGCAGTTATCTTTGCCCTTTCAAATGCTACGCCCACTCCTACTCCATTATACTCAGTTGAACTGTCTTTAGGCTTTCAGACACTACTCTTAAAGGAAAACTACTTTTAAAAAATATACTTGCTTTATCTTAGTTACAAAAATGTGTTACCATAATTAATATAATACATTAAAGTGAAGACCACCATCTTATCTGTCTGCTATCTTAGGTACTGATCCTAAACCTTGTGCCCATTTGGAGTACCACGTCCTCAAAGGGTTTCATAATGGAACAGGAGTCTGCCCACATGGATCCAGTCACAGGATAAGGATAAGTGTACCGGAACAGAGCAGTATTCCTTTAAATAATCATGAGCCTTCCAGTGGCACTGACTGTGCTCTTTGTTTTAGAAACCAGCCAGAGATGTAGTAAATAGGCAGTTAGACCTTTAATATCTGTGTATAGTTATTAAACACAGTTATAGGGAACCCAACAATGTCCATGAATACTGCCCAATGTTCTCTAAAGTGGGTTGGGTCCTGTCCCCAAGGGGGAAGGGTGCTGCTTCTGATGGGGAAAAGGCCAGGGGAGGGAATTGCAGAGTGAGCCCACCCAAAACTCACTCCACAGTGGCAGTTCCCTATCCCTTGGGCGTGGGAAAGGCCAGTGTGCATGTGTGGGGAGGGTAAGGCTGGGAGCAAGGAGCAAATGGGAGAGCAGGTGGGCTAAGAGGGAACTGCAACCAGGTAGTCCCTTAGGATAGGAGCCATTTTAACTGGGAAAGCAAGTTTTGTAGGTCAAAGCGTGACAATCCCATGAAACCTGGGACTGTTCAGAGGTCTGCCCTTGTGGTTTCTTCATGTTGTTGTTGTGTAAAGAGCAAAAGACATAACAAAGGGACTGGATGATGAAGCCAGCTTCTTATGTCTTCCACTTAAGAACTCAAGAACATAAGAATGACCCTACT
Organism: Trachemys scripta elegans; assembly: GCF_013100865.1. NCBI lineage: Eukaryota > Metazoa > Chordata > Testudines > Emydidae > Trachemys > Trachemys scripta. The sequence continues at coordinate 165,066,725 of NC_048300.1, forward strand.
GGGTCAGACCAAATGTCCATCTAGCCCAGTATCCTGTCTTCCGACAGTGGCCAGTGCCAGATGCCCCAGAGGGAATGAACAGAACAGGTAATCATCAAGTGATCCATCCCGTTGCTTATTCCCAGCTTCTGGCAAACAGAGGCTAGGGAAATCATATAATAAAATGTTGCTGCACTATGTACAGAAATATTGCAGTACATACGGTGGTTAAGTGATATCATTAGTAATGTGTACTTTATGATGCAAAAGTCCCATATAGGAAATAAGAAAAGAGAATTATTATAAACTGTATATTTTATTTCCTGCTCTCAGATATGTTGGCTAAGCTGTTTAACAAAATGGCTATGAAACCTCTGCTTTATTCCTCAGAGTAAGGCAAAAAGTGCTGCACAAATTGCAAATTACAGCTGAGGGGCAACTGTATTCTACTAAACTGGCCAAGTGGGATGGAGCCAGGACTACAGGGATCTGTTCCCATCTATGCAATGGATTCCCTGCATGACCTAAGGCAAGTCACATTTTTTTAATCTTCAATTTTCTAGTTTGAAAGATATGGTGATAATATATCTTTATCACTTTGATAAAGAGCTTTGGTTGATACTATATATAATATAGCAAGCTCAGTGTAAGTGCAAATTATTTTAATACCTTAGTTAAAAATACGAATAAGAGTTATTCAGGATGTTAGTATCTATTTTAACACTGTTCGTATTTATCAGAAATATGGATGTGGAAACCATGCCCGTAGACATACCCACAAATAAAGCCAGCAGTATGCAATGTGAGATGCTTGGCCCTATAAAGTGCAGAGAAATACTTCACTCTTTATCTGTGTTTTATTGATTCTTGAAATAAAGATCTCAAAGAGTCCTTAGTTACTGAAGAGTTTAAAAAAAATCAAAATAGGACAAAGTACAATACCTACTATTATACATGGGCCTGGACCCAGTCCTTTAGTCATTTCACATGAGTATTCTCATTCAAATCAGTGGGAGTTTAGCATGTGAAGGACTACAGGTTTGGGGGCCTTAATATATATTATAATCCTGGCCTATAATCAAGCCATCTTGTTCAGTTTCCTGTATCCACTAATTCAAGACCACTCAACCAGTCAGCATTTTCTTCTATTTGGTTTTTTTACAATTTCTTCCTCTCAAAGCAGATGCTGTGCTCTTATATTCCACAGCTTTACAGACAACTTTATCACAGCTCAATTAACAGTGCATATTCTCAGCAAACCACCACTTAAAAAGGCTTTTTAGACTACATTCTAAAGTTAATAATTTATTGTCTAGCTTCATTAATAATAAAAGGTTTAAATTTTGCTACAGACTTTTGTGTAAAGGAGATCTAAGGAAGACCAACTTTGGACGTACTATATAAAAGCAATACTCCTACAGAGCAATGTTATTTTAAATAAGGGAAACCTGTCTTTATCAGCATTCATGAATAGTAGCTCCTATTGTGGAGCTTGACCAGAAGATCACTGGCCTCAAAACAGGTTATGCATCTTCAGTTCAGGATGCATAACAACTCACAGTCAATTAAGACATAATAGAGCCTGTAATTGTGAAGCCTATTGCCTGATCTGGAGGATCCACATCCAAGGGCACTGCAGCTTAATTTAACTTTAACATTAGTTCACAGCTGACCTAATAACTTGAATGCTTCAGGTGCTCAGATACCACAGTGATGAGCTCATTAGAAATACTTAGATATACAGATGTCTAATAAATATTGACTAGGGTTACCATACGTTCGGTTTTTCCTGGACATGTCCGGCTTTTCGGCAATCAAACCCCCGTCCAGGGGGAATTGCCAAAAAGCCGAACATGTCCGGGAAAATGCCGGCCGGGCACTTCCCCTCCCGCGGCGGCTCTGCTCCTTCCCTGACTTCGGCTCTGTTTAAGAGCCGAGCTGCCTGAGCGCTATGGGCTTCAGGCAGCCCCCTTGCCTCCGGACCCCAGCCGCCGGCCGGGCACTTCCCCTCCCGGGCTCCGGTGGCGCAGGGTCCGGAGGCACGGGGGCTGCCCAAAGCCGGTAGCGCTCGGGCAGCTCGGCTCTTAAACAGAGCCGAAGAGTCGGGGAGGAGCAGAGC